>NW_007730740.1:231974-239495 GCF_000696425.1 Galeopterus variegatus | reverse complement strand
TAGGGCCGACTCCGTGGCACACTTGGGAGAGTGCTGCGCTGGGAGTGCAGCGGCACTCACGCCGCAGGTTCGGATCCTATATAGGGATGGCCGGTGTGCTCACTGGCTGAGAGCGGTGCGGTCGACACCTAGCCAAGGGTTGCAATCCCCTTACAGGTCACAAAAAAAAAAAAAGGGAATTTATAGAAAAACCAAACAAAAACCCACTCAAACATATATTCTATATATAAGATGAATGTATTATAGTTTGTGAAACTTTGAATACTAAAGAAAACATAATGTGGAAAATATAAAATCACCTAGATGACTTCAAAATTTTTTTCTACACAATTTCAAGAGACCAATACACAGGTACATGCATACCTAGTTGAGTCAATATTTTATTCTTAGTAAATTTCCCTCCTCAAGCCAATTAAAAAAAAAATTCTAGCACAATACAAACTGTGTCATATGCAGATGTATTGGGGGCATTCTTGTTTATGTGTAACCTTTATTCCCGTACTTGGTAAAACTGAATGCTTGATACCTCCAGCAATGGAATTTGGATAATAGATTGCAAATCATCTTCCTTTCTGTTAACCCAATCCCTCATGCCTGTTTTTATGTTGCAAATTCATGCCACCCACACAAATATAAACATCAGGCACCTGATATTCATCTAGGAACTACTATAAATATAATTCCTTTTCTGGTATTTCTAACCGATCTAATACAACTCCTTTCTTAAGTCTTATACCAGATACTGCTAGGTGGGATATAGTCACCAACCAAGCTCTTTTGCTTTAAGGACAGCTCCTTGTTTTTCTACTAATCCAACACACATTTCTTGAGCACTGTCTATGTGGCAGGTGCTATTCTAGGTCCTCATGATGACATCAGTAAACAAAAGCAATACAAATCTCTGCTCTTACAGAACTTACATTCCAGCACACTTTCACCAAAACACAACTTGCATTTACACTTTTGTTTTTCACCAGAGGAACCTACTTTCAACACATCTCTTTGTAGAGATGGGGGAGGATGGGAATATAGCTTAACAACGAGTAAAATGTATGGGTATGTATGGGCACTAAAAGAGGCCAGGGATTTAGGAATTTCTCTGAATATGATCTCTTTTAATCCTCACAGCAACTGTAATTGTCAGTATGGAGTGTGGGGCTCCAGGTGGTTGCACAGCTTGCATTAGATAAAACTGAGTTAGAGCCCCTGTTTTCCTATTTCAATCCGGATTCCTCAGATGGAAAGACATGCTGGGATTGTGTGTTGCACACTTCTTTTTCTCAGGACACAAGAAAGCATCTTAAAGATATTGATCTACTTTTATGTATCAATTTAAAATACTCCATCTTACGTATATCCTATGGGATAAGCAACAACAAAAAATATCTTGACATTCTCTTCCAACAAATAAAAATTCTTGTTTATCATGACCAGATTGTTCTCACCTCCCCTTCCTCTCATTTCAGTTGGACTGACAGTTCTCTGCAGGTCTCTTTCCGGAAACACTTTGATTTCCCTCTCAGAAAGGCTGCTTCCTTTACGTTTTATGTCTTCACACAAAATATATTTTAATCTGGGTGTTGTTTATCCATAAACATTTCTGTTTCTCTTAATAGTTACAAAAAATACATGATTCAAGTTGACTTTTATTCAGTTTTGCTATTGATTTGTGAAGTCTTCGATGGATCATGCAGTTCAATCTGCGGTTGCCTCACTATCTTGGGCGGTTCTGGGCATATAATGGGAACTCAACACCGGAGGAATGTGGCTGAGTCTTCAGTCTGTGAAATGGAACCAAAACCGATGGAGGACAGAGGGAAGGAAGCTCTTAAGCTCTAATTTTCAGTAACAGTGTCAGAGGCAAAATTGTCCCTCAGTTACAGGCTTTCCTCCATGTCCCTGCTGTCCTCAAGCATTGGCTAGAAGCAGACCATGGCAAACATGGTCTCCAGCAGTTTTGCAGGGTACATTTCAAAATGAAGCAGTTGGGTCTATTGGTCTATTAGATTTTCTCGCAGTAGGAGATGTAAGAAGCACGTAGTCTAGACTGGTGCAGGACCCTTGAGCCATCGTCATCCTCTTCCCTATCACGTATATTCCTTATATTTACCTGTTTTGTGACAGTACAATAGGCTGCTATCTCCACATAGTTTGTGAAATAAAATATTTCCAATTACATAAATATATAAAAATGAATAAGAATGCAAGATATAATTTACATATTTAAATATATAAGCACAGATATAGATGTTATATCATAATTTTAAAACATTAAGGAAGAATATAAAATAATTTATAATGATGAGAGAGTAGTGTATGCAATAATTTCCACGACTGGATACTTTATGGCCATAGGAATAAATTTCTTTTTTTGTTCATTTTTTGAGTCAAAACATAATTGATTATACTGATTTATGGGGTAGAGAGTGAACTATCAGTATTTGTGTACAGTGCATGATAATCAAACCAATATTATTAGAATGTTCATCATTACATAATGTAATTATTCTTTATGTCCCTTACCCAGTTACTCCCTAACACCCCTTCCCCTCCCACTTTTCCATTTCTAGTAACTATAGGTCTGTTCTCTCCTTGTGAAAGTTTAACATTTTATTGTGGTCTTCCTTCCTTCCTTCCTTCCTTCCTTCCTTCCTTCCTTCCTTCCTTCCTTCCTTCCTTCCTTCCTTCCTTCCTTCCTCTCTTTCTTCCCACTTATGAGTGAGGACATGCAGTACTTTTCTTTATGAGCCTGGCTTGTTTCACTTAACATGATTTTCTCCAGGCTCATCCATGTTGCTGCAAATGGCAGAATTTCATTCTCTTTATGGCTGAGTCATATTCCATTGTGTATATATGCCACATTTTCCTTATCATCCTGTCATCTGTGGATGGACATTTATGTTGGTTCCATATGTTGGCCATTGTAAATAGAGCTGCAATGAACATGATGATTTCCATTCCTTTGGGTATATACCCATAAGTGGGATTGCTGAATTGTATGGCAGATCTATCCGTAGCTTCTTGAGAAACCTCTTTACTGCTTTCTATAATGGCTGTACTAATATACAGTCCAACCAACAGTGTAGAAGAGTTTGCTCTTCTCCACATCCTTGCCAGGATTTGTAATATTGGTAATGGCCAGTCTAGCTGGGGTGAGATAATATCTCATTGTGGTTTTGATTTGCATTTCCCTGATGATTAGTGATGTTGGACATTTTTTAAAGTAACTTTTGGCCATTTGTATGTCTTCCTTTGGAAAATGTCTATTCAGCTCCACCATTTTTCAATTTGATTATTTCTTTTGTTACTGCGAAGTTGTTTGTATTTCTTGTATATTCCAGATATTAATCCCTGATGTATGTTTAGTTTGCAAATATTTTCTCCCATTCTGCAGGTTGTCATTTCACTCTGTTAAATGTTTCCTTTGCTGTGCAGAAGCTTTTTAGTTTGATATAATCCCATTTGTTTATTTTTTTCTTTCATTGCATGTGCATTTGGGGTCTTATTCATAATGTCTTTACCTGGTCCTACAGGGCATAGGAATAAATCTCTTTCAGACATACTATAGGGAATAAATACCTTCTATTTGTGTGGGATTTGAGAAATGTCTTGAGATTTTCACAAGGCATAATATGCTTTTAAAATTGTCTAACACTTGCATACTTTATATGTGATATCATTTGATTCATTCAATAGAATCATCTAAAACAGTAGTAATATAGTAAAAATTTATTAGACCATTTCTGTTGCTTATAACAAAAATATCTGGGACTGGGCGATCTATAACAAAACAAAATTTATCACTAACTTTTTAGGAGGCTGGAAAGTCCATAGTTCAGGAAACGCATCTGGTGAGGTTTCTCTACAGCAATGGAGGGTGGCAGTGGCTCTACTGCAACACAGGGTATCACGACATATGGTAAGAATGGGAGAGCGGAGAGAGAGCTTCTCATGTGCTCTCCTTTTTTTTTTCCTTTTTTGTCTTTTTCGTGACAGGTAACCGCGCTCAGCCAGTGAGCACACCAGCCATTCCTATATAGGATCCGAACCCGCGGAGAGGAGTGTCGCTGCACTCCCAGCGCTGCACTCTCCCGAGTGCCCCACGGGCTTGGCCCATGTGCTCTCCTTTTAAAGCACTCAGAACTACACCTTTGACCACCATTATTAATCCATTCATTAAGGCATGGTCCAACAGTCCAATCATCTCTTCAAGGTCTCACGTTTCAATTACCATAATAGGATTTTCCACCCTCTTTACATTGTCTCAGAGGGGACTAAGTTTTGAGGAGACATTAGTTCACAGCAAATGACAAATCCTTTATGAGAATTAACTTATTGAAACTTATACATAAAGGCACTTAAATAATGTGTTATTAAGAAAATACTAGTTCAATATTAATCAGCCACTTAGACAAACTAGAGGTATCAAATTTACATGTTTCTGGAATTCAAAAATTCTCTTGGTTTTTGGAATGAATAGTTTCTCCATATTTAGGTGAAGTAACTGTTTTCCTTTATTTATGTGAATACCTGATGATATTCAATGGATATGACATTTTGTAAACCATTACTATGGAATTTACATTATTCCATGAATAGCATTCACATATCCTTCACATTCTTTGCAGAGTCACAGAGAAACTGCAAGGCAGGCTAAGGAAAGAGATTTCTTAAACTTTCAAAGACATACATCTAATAATGATTCTGTTTAAACCAGCAGAAAGTAGGTATTATATGTGCTGGTGACAAAGCCATATATTTATGGATAGTGTTCTCTAAAGCTATAAAACCACAACATGTAGGGCAGAATTGCTTTGAGATTCTTATACAATATGGAGAAGGAAGCAAAAAAAAATATTTTACACTTTCTACTTTTACTTTTTTAAAAAATAATTATCTTTCTCTACATGCTTCGTTGTGAAATGAGAGAGGGATGAATAATGCTATTCCTCAGCTTTCTGTTGACAATGAAATTACAGTCATGACTATGGATCCTATACTCATTTTGGACTTTGGGTTTATGTAATGCACGTTTATACCATGCTAGTACTGATCTTAGCAGAACATTTTGAACCTTCATTTGTGTTGTTTTATTTTGAATTTCTAAGCTAATTTCACTTTCCAGAATATTCTGCAGCAGCTTACTAACAGGAGAAAGGCATAAATTCAGCCTCCCTATTCAGCATGAACTTTGCAATGATTTTGTTTTCTGTATGATCATCAGAATTTTCCTTCTGTAGCTGGAGACCTGCTGAGATGTGTATTTAAGTGCAGGAGTACAATATTAGCCTCATATAGCAGGAAGAAAAAACTGTAGCTTTTCGTGTTTTTAAAGTCTTTTCTTCTAGGATGCTGATTGCAAGCTAACGGGTAATAATTTCCATCTGGTTATGTCTTGCACCTGCTTTATTCTCTCATTCTCAACTTTCCCTTTGAGCAAGAAAGTTTTTCCTGTTTCCTAGAAGAATGGTTAATATCTACTGTACAAATACAAATAGTAACAAACATTGTGGGCTCACTCAGTTTTCAACAAAAACAAGCTTTAATTAAAGAGCAGCTGAAGTCATGATCCATATTTTTTAACTAGAAAACAAATATGAAGAGCTCCTCTGAGTTAATCTGATTTAATCCTTCCTAAAGCATCAGTGACTTGGGAACTCTTGAGAAGGGTTTCAAAATAACAAAAAAATAAATCAAGTTGTACTTAATTTTTTCACAAATAAATGCTTTCAGAAGTATTATAGAAACACCTGGGAGAATCTTACAAAATCCAACAAATAAATGATTTCCCTTTCTTGTATACACAGTGTGCTTTGCACAGATAAAACATTACAAATTCCCAATTGATCTTATGTTTCAGACTAAATTAGGCGGTGGAGGTGGTGGGAGAGTATTTCCAGATTTTAATTCATAGAAGCACAAATGTTATTCAGACAAAGTTTGTGGTGATATATCAACTAATTAGTTCTTTAGTGGGCAGTGACGCCAGCAGTAATTCACAATATTTGTCACATTATATATGAAAAAAAAACTAATTTGCTATATGAATGGCAATTCAAGAGAACGATTAACACAGCAGAAAAATGCTGATGATTTGAACACCAAAAAGTTGAAATCCAAGGAAAATCAGTGTCATTGCAAAGATGCTGAATGAAATATGCTCTCATTTATTGTCAGGTCTTTTGGCTAGAGCTGATCTAGCCATTTGCCAAGAACAATTTAGGACTCATTAATATTATTCAGACTATTTTCTCTAATGTAAAATAACGAGGGTAAACATAGGCCCTGCCCCCAAAATACAGAGTGTATCACATTGGTCATTTAAGTTCTCCATAGAAATTTCTAAGATAGTAAGTATTTCATAGGTATAGACTGCAGTTTAGAAATATAGACTCTCTCTCTTTTTTTTTTTTTTTTTTCTGAGACAGCCAATATAATATTGAATTGAATATACCATAGCTTCATCAGCTTTAAGTTATGTGACTTCTTAAACAAATTACTTAAATCCTACAGTTACTCTTTATATATCTGTAAATGGAAGTAATGACTTGATATATTTCAAAGTGTTCCTGTGCTTAAATAGAGTGATTTAATCCGTGTAAACTGCTTATTACAGAGCCTGGTATATACTGAGAGCTTTAGAAGTTTTAGCTCTCACTATGACTATTGCTTTTGGAAGTACTGACATTATTCATTATTATCACCATCTTTCACCCTACAGGCAGAACTAATTTTTTCTTCATCTGTCACTCGGTCATTATTAATGCAAACCTACATCCTAGAATTTAGCAAACTGCACCACTGATTATTATTTTTCTGTCTTTCTCCCTCTAATGAGTTTCTATGATAAAGGAAAAATACAAACCTATTCACCTTTAAAGTATGGAGAGTCGCTGCCACCTATCAGACCGTTCAAACTGCACGGAGTGATGTTACTATATTAAGTTACAATGTCATTCTTTTTATATGTAATAACAGTGTGTGTTGAAAGCTGGTTAAGCTGCATTGCAGTAATTGTAAATATGGTGGTAAAATGTAGGAGATTTATTCATATTTTAAATACTTTCTAGATAAAATATATTACTTAATATAAGTTTTTAATATAGTACTACAATTAGATGCTGTTATTATGCTGTTGTAATAAAATAAATGTAATAAAAATCACTAGATGGTTGCCACATGTGTAATTATGATAAATAACTTCATTATCTCATATTACACGAGCTTCCTGACCGCTTTATCTCAAGTACTTAGCTCAATGCCTGGCATAACAGCAGTTGTAAATGAATGTTTAATGAAAGAATGAATGCACATACGTGTATAGATAGACAGTTTATATTAAAATATTTTGCCCTAGAAAAGTCAATATATTCTTTCCTACTCTGTACAGTTTCTGTAACACTTTCTTTCCAACTTTCTACCCCTTCATTCATTCATTGGATCTTTCAAGAAATATAGACAGACAGATAGATAGATTTATGGAACATTTCTCTGGGCTTTGAAAGAGTCCAAACTCAAGAA
>NW_007730740.1:218041-231964 GCF_000696425.1 Galeopterus variegatus | reverse complement strand
GTGCAGCACCTTTGTTCTAACACAAAGATTTTTCTGTGACTCTGAGTTTTTCCAATACTTTTTTTTTGTTCCCCCAACATTTCTGTGTTGAATCTTTAACCTCTACTCTGATGACATTAGGAGGTAGAGCCTTTGAAGAATAATAAGATTTCGATGAGGTCATGAGAGTGAAGCCCCATGGTGGGATTAGTGTTCTAGGGAATGTGACTAGAGCTCTCTCTTTCTATCATATAAAGATTCGTCAAGAAGGCAGCAATCTGGAAACTGGAAGTAGATCTTCACCAGAAGCCACATCCGCCAGCATCTTGATCTTGGACATCCCAGATTCCAGAAGTTTGGTATTAAATGGCTGTTGTTTAAGCCACCTGGTCTATGATAATTTGTTTTAGCTGCCCAAGCTGACTAAAACATTACCATTTCCTTTCACTCCACAGACTATAGTCTTCTTATTCTGAGGACCTACCCTGCTCTCAATATGCAACATAGTCCTATTCCTTCCACTCTGCTACACATCGCTCTTTAAACAAATGTTCATGTAATTTTAATATTCTTAGGTTCCTGCACGTTCTACGGTGGGGGAAGATCCTGGTGCTCTCCATTTAGAGAGTAAGGGCAAGAAAGGAGACGTGGAAGTTGCTTTGATCCCAGTGTTTCTTCCTGGTGGTGCCTGCTGGCTTCTTCCTGAGCTTCCTTTTGGCTGACAC
This sequence comes from Galeopterus variegatus, assembly GCF_000696425.1. Lineage (NCBI taxonomy): Eukaryota > Metazoa > Chordata > Mammalia > Dermoptera > Cynocephalidae > Galeopterus > Galeopterus variegatus. Next base: position 231,260 of record NW_007730740.1, on the reverse strand, counting down.
AGCCTGCCATCTGGGGTGTGAATTTGAATTTGAAGAACTTAGAGTCTACTCTCATATAAAAAAATTGTATTTCACCTGTCAACCTGATTTATCTCCTCCTCTTAGCAAAGTTATTACTGACCTTCTTGGACCAAATCTATAGTAACTTTTAAATTTTTATCTTCCTGAAAAAATAATAGTTGTTTGCTTCTTCCTTCTGTACTTTCCCCTGCTTCCAGAACACAACTCACTCTTGGTCTCTCTCTCTGTTTTACTGGTTATTTCTTCTCAATCACTTTTGCTGATTATTTTCTCATTTTCTCAAGGATAATTATAAAAGGTCTCAGAGTTCAAGCTTATGAACTTGCGTTAATCTATGTACAGTTTTTCAGGGATCTCATATAGACTGAAGATAGATTAATATGCTTTGTGTTGGCAGGTATCAGAATCTCCTCTCAAAGCTAGACTCATATGTAAAAGCTCACCCAGCCTCTCAAATATGTTTAAAAGGAATATCAAATATACACTAACTAGCCTAAACTCACACACACACACACACACACACACACACACCCCGCTCCAACCTCTTGGAGTCTGCTGCTTCTTTAGTCTTCTTCCTCTCAGTTAATGGCAATACTTTCATTCCCTTGCTCATGCTGAAAACTTAGGGTCATCACTGAGTCATCTCTTTCTCTCACATTCTCTTAGTCAATCCTTTAGCGCATGCTGTAGGCTCCAAAATAAAACTATATATCATCTCATCAGCTAGTCTAAACCACTACCCTCCCTCAGCTTGGCCCTTGCAATTGCTACTACCTCATCTCCTTCTTCATTTTCCTGTATGTCTCCCACTGCTGTAGGTGCCCGGATACAGCACGGAATAAAGTAGACCAAGTTTTATTCTCATGGAGCTTTCCTTCTAATGAGGAATGGGGGAGATAAACCCTACACAAATGCAGAAGAGATTATAAGTTAGATGATGAAAAGCGTATAAAGGATATAAAGTAGGGAGATACTGGGTAAAGAGTGCCAATGGCATTGAAGGTAAGTATCCAAGAACTGGAGGAAATGGCACCCCTTGTTAAGAAACCAGTACCTTGGTAAGAAACCAGTCATTAAAACACACACACACACGGGCCAGCCCGGTGGCACACACACATATATCTACATATATATTGATATCCAAACAAAAACACAATTTCAGTAAAGTCTAGGCATATTTAAAAGGTTTTATTTTCAGGTACAATTTACTAGTGGTAAAAATAGCTGAGCGAGGGGCGGGCGCAGCGCCAAGGGTTGCGATCCCGTTGCCGGTCCTGGTCCGGTACAGGTACGACACTGAGGGTTGCAGTCCGTTGCCGGACATGAAAAAAGACAAAAAACAAAACACACACACACACACACACACACACACACGTATACATACACACGTATATCTACATATATATTGATATCCAAACAAAAACACAATTTCAGTAAAGTCTAGGCATATTTAAAAGGTTTTATTTTCAGGTACAATTTACTAGTGGTAAAAATATATTGTCTCTTTTTCTTATTTTTATAAACACAACCATAGCTAAAACTTTCCTCTGGAAAAGTTGCTCATTTCAGACCCAGAGCCTGAACAGCTCATTCCCTCCATTTAATTCCTGTTTCTGACAGCAGCCTTCACTGACTGTGTGCATCATTTTATCCTCTTCTTTCATTCATGGGATGACAACTGTATGTTTTCTTTTGTGCCACTTCAACTGCTAAGGTTCAGGCAAACATTAATTTCATAAATATCAGAAAAGAAGTAATTTAGAAAGATAAAATTGAAAGTGGTTAATTATGCTGTTATTAGCAAAAATAAAAATATTTTCCCATCCTTTAGGTTTTGTTATTGTAATTCCATTTTAAATGAAATTTAACTCTGCTGTAGAAAAGGGGCGAGACAAGGACTCCTGTCCTGAGCACCAAAGCAAAAATTCGGGAGAAACTGAGTGGCCAAATTGAAAATCCTAGATGTCCTAATGGCAGCCCCAGATGTTCAGTTACTAAAAGTTTGTAGTAATATTTCAAGCAGACCCATCTGCTGATTATCTTCTCTTGTAGGGAAGAAACAGTACTGTGTGTTGCAGTCAGTACTAGTAGAGGGTGGAAAAAATGGAGAATTTTCCCCAGTATTCCAGGTTTGGGGAACCCACCTCCAATCTTCCCCCAAGGAATCTACAAGGGAATAACTGTGCTTAGCCATGGTGTGAGGAGGGTGCAGCACCTTTGTTCTAACACAAAGATTTTTCTGTGACTCTGAGTTTTTCCAATACTTTTTTTTTGTTCCCCCAACATTTCTGTGTTGAATCTTTAACCTCTACTCTGATGACATTAGGAGGTAGAGCCTTTGAAGAATAATAAGATTTCGATGAGGTCATGAGAGTGAAGCCCCATGGTGGGATTAGTGTTCTAGGGAATGTGACTAGAGCTCTCTCTCTCCATCATATAAAGATTCGTCAAGAAGGCAGCAATCTGGAAACTGGAAGTAGGTATTCACCAGAAGCCACATCCGCCAGCATCTTGATCTTGGACATCCCAGATTCCAGAAGTTTGGTAGTAAAATGGCTGTTGTTTAAGCCACCTGGTCTATGATAATTTGTTTTAGCTGCCCAAGCTGACTAAAACATTACCATTTCCTTTCACTCCACAGACTATAGTCTTCTTATTCTGAGGACCTACCCTGCTCTCAATATGCAACATAGTCCTATTCCTTCCACTCTGCTACACATCGCTCTTTAAACAAATGTTCATGTAATTTTAATATTCTTAGGTTCCTGCACGTTCTACGGTGGGGGAAGATCCTGGTGCTCTCCATTTAGAGAGTAAGGGCAAGAAAGGAGACGTGGAAGTTGCTTTGATCCCAGTGTTTCTTCCTGGTGGTGCCTGCTGGCTTCTTCCTGAGCTTCCTTTTGGCTGACACAGCCTGCCATCTGGGGTGTGAATTTGAATTTGAAGAACTTAGAGTCTACTCTCATATAAAAAAATTGTATTTCACCTGTCAACCTGATTTATCTCCTCCTCTTAGCAAAGTTATTACTGACCTTCTTGGACCAAATCTATAGTAACTTTTAAATTTTTATCTTCCTGAAAAAATAATAGTTGTTTGCTTCTTCCTTCTGTACTTTCCCCTGCTTCCAGAACACAACTCACTCTTGGTCTCTCTCTCTGTTTTACTGGTTATTTCTTCTCAATCACTTTTGCTGATTATTTTCTCATTTTCTCAAGGATAATTATAAAAGGTCTCAGAGTTCAAGCTTATGAACTTGCGTTAATCTATGTACAGTTTTTCAGGGATCTCATATAGACTGAAGATAGATTAATATGCTTTCTGTTGGCAGGTATCAGAATCTCCTCTCAAAGCTAGACTCATATGTAAAAGCTCACCCAGCCTCTCAAATATGTTTAAAAGGAATATCAAATGTACACTAACTACCCTAAACTCTCTCTCTCTCTCTCTCCTCTCTCTCTCTCTCTTTCTCTCTCTCTCTCTCTTGCTCTCTCTCTCTCACACACACACACACACACACACACACACACACACACACACACACACCCCGCTCCAACCTCTTGGAGTCTGCTGCTTCTTTAGTCTTCTTCCTCTCAGTTAATGGCAATACTTTCATTCCCTTGCTCATGCTGAAAACTTAGGGTCATCACTGAGTCATCTCTTTCTCTCACATTCCCTTAGTCAATCCTTTAGCGCATGCTGTAGGCTCCAAAATAAAACTATATATCATCTCATCAGCTAGTCTAAACCACTATCCTCCCTCAGCTTGGCCCTTGCAATTGCTCCTACCTCATCTCCTTCTTCATTTTCCTGTATGTCTCCCACTGGTGTAGGTGCCTGGATACAGCACGGAATAAAGTAGACCAAGTTTTATTCTCATGGAGCTTTCCTTCTAATTAGGAATGGGGGGATAAACCCTACACAAATGCAGAAGAGATTATAAGTTAGATGATGAAAAGGGTATAAAGGATATAAAGTAGGGAGATACTGGGTAAAGAGTGCCAATGGCATTGAAGGTAAGTATCCAAGAACTGGAGGAAATGAGGAAGAAAGCCATGCAGGCCTCTGGAAAGTGGTCTAGAACTTGCTCTCCTCCAGGCTGTTCTCCATAAGGAGCCAGAATAATCCTTCTAAGGCTTAATTCAATTTATTTCACTCTTCTGTTTAAAACCCCAAAGGCCATTCAGTGTAAACCCCCTAGTCTGGCGTACAAGGTCTGGTATGTATGATTCATGTCCCTGACCTTGCCTTGTGTCAGTCTCTTATTTTCCACTCTGCATTCTAGCTACCCTGTGTTCCTAGATGTCCTCATAACATGCCCACCTCTTGCTGGTATTTCTGTCTGTAATGACCCACAACACCATCTAAATAATTATAATAGATTCATTTGTGCATTGGTTTAGTGTTTATCCACCCACTCTTAACTAGAAGGAAAGCTCCATGAGAATAAACTTGGTCTACTTTATTCTCTGATGTATCTAGTCACCTAAAGCAGTGGCTGGTATATTGTAGGTGCTCAATAAACATCTTTGCTCTTAATATTGAAATTAAATGTTCCCTGAGTGTATTTTTATTTAAAAGACCATCTTTAGTGGCAGATTCCTCTGAAATTGCCTTTTTCTGAATCTCTAATTGCACAAGGATTAGCATGACCCTCTAAAGATTCTCTTTGTTCTTTCGATTATATTTTGACAGTTGACTGGGAGTAGGAGGAGGAAGTATTGATTAATCTTGTCCCACAACTAGTACCTTATTGGGCTGGCAGAGCAAATCAGGATAATATTTCTTATTTCAAAAATACCTCCAGGATGTTCTTTAGATACAGATTATTTGTTAGGATATCTGATACAACTTCTACTCCTCTTGATTCAAATAATAAGTTATTAACTATCTTAATATATCTGGGCCATCTTGAGTCAAAAGCTCTCCACTTAGAGACATAAACAAAGCACAAATGCCTCTAAAACAATGAACAACAGCAAAACACAGCAAAAACAACCAACAAGAATGAAACAATGCAATTCTGGGCAACCATAATAATAATGGTGATCTTAACCAAACACTATCAGGAGAAAGAATGAGGGGATTACATCACAAGACACATAGCAATGATTGCAGAAAATGCTCTTTAAAAAATTCTCTTCTACCTTAAAGTTCTCTTAAAGAACCACTGTCTCCCTCATCCCCTGCATCTCCTGGTTTCAAATGTACTCAACTTCTCTCTGCTTTCTGTCCTAATATCTGCTCCCTTTGTAATATTTCTCTCAGGAATTAATGTTATGCTCACTGACTTTTTTTTTTTACTTAAGATTATATTTCTATACATGTTCTACCAAGAAATCTTCATGAAAACTTTTTTGTTGACCTTATTATTTTCCAGCTATCCTATGAAGCTGCTATTACTAATAAAACATTTTTAAAATGTCTTTTGTTGAAATACTTTGATAAAGAATTACATTCAAAAAATACATTTTTCATTACTTTATTGTCATGCCTTGTGTATCACAGCTAAATTCTGAAATCAAGATTCTTGGCATCAGAATGCAATCAATCTGCCAGAGACGGAAGTGTGAAGTGGCATGTTGTTCTTGTTTGGGGGCAGGGAGACAAATATTGCATGCTTTGAATACAAAATGCTTTAATAAAATTACAAATGGAAAGAAAATTTCCTTATAGACGAGAATGAGAAGAAAAAGACTAAAGACTAATATGGCAGCTGAAAATTAGAGTCCCAGCGTGGTGACAATGCATACAATTCCCCTTTCGTTAAGCGGGAATACTGTGGAATTCCACCACGGAAAAACATATGGCAGCTGTTTATCTCCTATGAGCTCCAATATGGTGAATCATGACTCAGTATTTCCCAGAATAAAATAAAATGTTTCAAAATATTACATCTTGCTAAAATAAAGAAGTTGTTAAGATATCATTAGCATATTAGAAGCATTTGTATTCACCTTTATTCTTAGAACTAAAACATTTTTTTCTCCAAGAATAGAAAAGAAACAAATCTCTAGCGTTTGTATGGTATTTTGTTTTAAACAAAAGCAGCCTGCTTCTCATGAGAATTTTAACTTAAAGAAATCAATAGAAAGGTTCTAACCACAGTGCACTCTCATTCTTGGGGCAAAATTTCAACTTGCACTAAAAATAATATTTGCAGTATCTACTCCAAAGTTCAGTGTGAATTTCTTCCACAAGTAAAATTTCAAAATTAAAATTTCAGTCAGTAACAAAGGACATGCATGTGTATGTTTGTTGGGAGACAGAAATGCAAATATAAATAATTTACATTGTAAAGAATGACTATATTTGGTTTTTAGTATTAATTCTTGATGGTATGATTAAAATATATTTATTTATTTATCAATTTCCTACAGTTATACTTGTCAGTAAAGTAGTATTTATACTTCATACATTTGGCTAATTACATAAAAGTGTTTGACAATATACTACCATGTGAATGCAGAGCATCATGCTTTAAGAGAATATACAGTTAAGTGAAAATTATAGCAAAGATATGTTAGAAAATAAAGTTCCTATATCTACTAAAGTATCAAGTATACATTTTATGTAACATATATTTCCTTGACTAAAATGATTTCTGTGGTGCTAATGTACATTTGAAGTCCTTGCTGTAAGAGCAAGAATTTAATATTAGTTAATAACTATCTATGCCACCCCAAGTAATCATCTACTGCTTTAGAGCCTAACAAATAACAGTTAATGACAGAAACAGCATCCTATCTTAAAAATCTGCTGATTATTTATAATGGCCACATTTTTTAGCAAGGGGCATTATAAAATTCAGGCTTATATTATATTGCTATTTCTATACACCTGGTAATTGTCTTCTAGTTTTTGCCACATGTGAATATAAAGCTCCTAGAAAAATGGCTTGCACATAGTAGGTGCTTTATTGGTTAGAGTAATTCTAATTAGCTATTGAAAAGTAAATCCCTAAATTTCCATTGCTTGATTCATTTAAAATGGGTTTCTTGTTCACCATGAAGGATGGTGTATATACACCTGTGCTCTAGGAGAGCCCTCATCCAAGGGGTGACTCGGGCAACCAGGTTTCTTTCTTTGGGCAGTTTCTCTGTCTTGGACTCCTTTGCTTTCAGTATTTGGAAAATGATTCTAAAGATCAGGATTAGAAGAATTTTGTATCATTTCAGTCCACATTGCTTTGCCATAGTAGTGACATGGCTCTAGCCTAAGTGCAAAAGGGGCTTGCAAATGTAATTTCCTTATGCTCTTGAAGAAAGGAAACTAGATGGTAAACATCTGACTAGTTCCATCCAAAGTAGAGAAAAAAAAATGTTATCGGATGTGTCTCTCTGCTGAGTCTTTTTTCATACAAGATGTCTACACATTAGCTAAGAGTTCCTCTGAACCTTTGATTGAAGGCAGAAAGAACACTAAGGAAGAGAAAAGAAAATCTATGTATAAAAGTAAGAAATTAGCTCTACTTTGCTAGTTCCCTTTTTTAATATTTATATACAATGGAGGGAATTAAAAAGCAAAAATATCATTATTACATGAACTATCATTGTACAGAATTACCTTACCTAAAAGTGTAAATGTGTTTTTGAGTATTTGAGTAGTTGAAAGCAATGACCAAAAATGATAAAAAAAAAAGATCTAGCCCAATTTTTAATTGCTAATTAATAAGAATAGGAATCTTTTTCCTTAATTATAAGTCCTCAAGGTACTAGGAAATAAAAAAAAAAAAATAGAAGACCAATCTGCATGCAAGTTAGGCTCTTATTCCAAAAAAGATAATTTGCTTAAATGTATTTTTCCTTTGCTGTGAATAAATTGATTTCATTAGTGAAAAAGTAAAAACACATTTTTAATATTCCAGATTCTTAATTCTTTTTCATTACTTTGTCACTCCCCTAGGTGCTAAGTTGATATAAATATCAGCTAAAATAGTTGGTCTTACATTTCACATTCCAGACCAAATCCCCATGTGTCATTGGAGTAATTCTTGAAAAAAAAAATTAGTATTTTCAAAAGCGTAATTAAAATGGTATAACCACCGAAGTATAAGCCAAATGGCTAAAAGCACACTTTTCTATGATTTAGTAGTAGATTTTCCAAACTGGAAGTTCTGATTAGCAACTGTAAACTATAGATGACCCATGGTTAATAAGAAAAAAATAAGCAAGCATTAACTTTTGTATATTATATAATTTGATAGACAAATATTCCGACGTAGGCTCCATGGAAGAGAAGCTCTGGCAGTTCTAGGCTCCAGAGGTGGGAAATGTGTTATATTCTTTATGATTTGTTAAGGCACCGAGATCACAAACCCAGATGGAGAAAATCTGAAGATTGAGAGGTAACATATATGCTTCTTGTCATGATCTCTCTCCTCACTCTCCCTTTTTCTCTCCTTTTCTCCCTTAACAATAATTCTAAACTGGTTTTCTGCATTATATAATAATCTTAAGGAATGATACTAAACTTTTGCTTCACATCTGACACAGGTGTTTAGTTTCAAATGATGTTACTTTGGATTTCTAAATGCCTGGAAAACAACTTAATCAAAAGTCTTTCTTTTTTTCTTTCTTTTTTTTTTAGTCTAAAGAAATCTTTTCATTATTCAAAAACCTCTGACTTTGGAAAGGAGCAAAGCAAGAGAGGAATAATCAAATCTTTAAGAAAACAATCTTTTGTTGTGGCAAAAACAAAACATCAAAAAAACTGAGCTAACCATTTCCTAAACTATCATACTAAGAAACAAGGAAAAAACTCAAAAAGACTATGCATCCCAGCCTTCAAAAACAGTATACATGTAATTAGGGAGGACCTGGCTTGAGAAGGTCTGCAGGAAATGTACATGTTGAGCGGGTATTTGCAAGACACCGTTGGCTCTGCATTGGCAGGCATGCCCATCCTTTAGCCCTACTCCATTACTTTTGGGCATGCAGTGTTGACTTCTGAGTCTGTTGTTTTAAATGTAAAGTCTTTATCAATTCAGCTCATTTTTATACTTAAGTCTCTGCTATTTTTGCCATTGTGCCTGCTGGAACTGATTGTGTCTCTCCCCAAAGCATTTTCTTAATAAGAATCCTCTCTAGTCAAAAGATGCCTACTTCTAAACTGTACTCCTAAATTCTTTATTCAGTGTTATTTGAAGGGTCAGTTTCAGTTACTCTTCCCATTCCAATGAAAAAAAGACTAGATTTTTCTATGCTTTTGCCATTATTTATTCCAATAATATTCACAGGACACATATGTAAAGCACTGTATTAAGCATTAGGAATACAGTAGTGAGTGTGGCAAACCATGACTTCCTGAAGGTAACAGCCTATGCAGGCAGACGGAAGATTAAATGAGTCATAACAGCTAACACTTACAACTCATTAAGTGCCAGACACTTTTAAGCAATTAATGTTTTATTTAGTTCATTTATCCATACATATAAGGGAAATTATTAATTCCCTTTACAGATGAGGAAACTGAGGCATAGAGAGTTTGAATAGGTTCCCTAGGGTTTCATACCTAGTCTAGCAGCCCAAGTCCACCAACTAGGGAAACCACTGCACTGTCATCCTAAAAGCTGTGGCATATGGAAAGGGTGCTAATGGCAGAAGGGCAGAGATTCGTGAGAACCAAAGGTAGTCTCAGTCAGGGATGGTGACCCTGGGGAAGCGCTGTTCAAGCTGATCCAGGTAAGCAAGGTTGTGTTTAGTAGTGGAGGTGGAGAATAAGGTCAAGGAATGACTGTTACCTGGAGTGAGAGAGGGAGGGCAGGGGTGAGCCCAGTGATTTGAGAGAAAGATTTAGAAAAGATTTGGGAAGTTCAGTGATTGTTCTGACCTGGTGGATTTTATGGGACATTTTGTGTCTACAGAAAGTTCACACATTGAAGTACCAACCCCCATTACCTCAGAATGTAATTGTATTTGTAGACAGGGTCAATAAAGAGATAATTAAGATAAAATGAGGTCATATTGGTAAACCCTAATTCAATGTGACTGGTGTCCTTATACGTACAGGACATTAAAAACAGAAATGCACATGTAGAATCAGAGACTACCATATGAAAAATCAGCTAGGATGTCGCCATGCGTAAGCAAATGTAAAAGGCCTCAGGAGAAACCAACCATGCTAAGACCTTGAACTTAGCCATTAGAACTATGAGAAAATACATTTCTGTTTTTTAAGGCACCCAGTCTGTAGTATTTTATTATGCCATAGCAAATAAATAGCAAACTAATTCAGGGGATGATGAGTACAGATAAATCAAGAACATCTCCTAGGTTCTTTCTGGTTAGACACCTATAGTCATTCACAGAGATAGGGACAAGGTGGTTGTTTAAGAAATTCACTTCTGTAAATGAAAATTACAAATGTGAAAAGAAATTTAAGTGCTTTTCCAATAAAATATTATTAAGAATCACAATGTAATATATGAAAAAGCCCAACTAATATAAATTTATTTTATAAATTAATCAATACAAACAAAAAGTGTTTTTAATGAACACAAAAATTTGGAAGTACAGTTTAAGGATGATTTTTGCAATGTAATATTATCGTTGTTATCTAATTTATTATTGTATATTGTTGCAGATACATAGTTTTGAGAAATCCATACAGACAAGTTATTGTATATTATAGCCATATTTTCATAGTTCTGGTGCAATCTCACATTAAATTTCAATAAAACAGAGATGGCAGTGAAGTTTTATTTTAAGATAAAGACTGCATTAAAATAAACAAGTAACAACCATAGCCATCCAAACAGGTATTACAAGTATTTTCCAACAAATTAAATTATGTAAAATTTGGAATGTGCAATTTATTATACATTGTCAATATTAGAAATTATTAAGAAATATAACATTTGATATAAAAGATATGTGAAATTCTTTGAACATGAGGGTTTATTTTTTTAAGGTCTCATTTATTCAATTATTCAAAAAATTTGCCCTGAGCACCTGCATACCCATGAGGGTTAAGGCAGTAAACAGACAGTAAATTTGAAAAAAAAATTAACTGAAAAAAAGAAAATCAATGAAATGATTGTTTAAGGAGGCATAAGCAGGGTTAAAAAAACAAGAAGGAGTGTGAGGAATCCTTACAATTTCCAAGGGCCATCAACAGAGGGAAACCTTTGCCACATCTGAGTCTCAAGAGACAAGGAATGTGGGGTCCAGAAAACTTGTAGGAATGGAAGAACCGCAGCAGAGCAGAAGGTGGGAACTATTGAAAATCCTCTTTCCTCCTGTTTTCTGGTCTTCTGCCCGTGCCTCCCATTAGCCTACTCACCTGGAAGAAAGAGAGTACAATGACATCCAGATGTCAGCCTTCCGAAGTAGTTTCCTCCTGTTTTCTGGTCTTCTGCCCGTGCCTCCCATTAGCCTACTCACCTGGAAGAAAGGGAGTACAATGACATCCAGATGTCAGCCTTCCGAAGTAGAAAAAGGAAGAACAAAATAGAGAACAATACTACAACTACTCATTTAGTACATTCCAGATGTTATTCTAGGTCCTGTAGACATAGCGGGGAGAAAAAAGCAGATAAAAATCTGCCCTCAGACTCCAAAAGATACTTTTACACCAATGTCCATATGAACAGTATTCACAATAGACAAAAGATGGAAACAACCCAAATGTCCATCAACAGATAAACGGATAAGCAAAATGTATCATCTGCAGACAATGGAAAATTATTCAGACTTAAAAAGGAATGAAATTTGCTACAACATGTATCAATCTTGAAAACATGGTGCTAAGCGAAAGGAGCCAAACACAAAAGGACGAATATTGCATAATTTCATTTCTTTGACGTGTTTAATATAGGCCAATTTGTAGAGACAAAACATAAATTAGAAGTTATGAGGGACTGAGGGGAGAAAACAGTTTCTGTTGGGATAATTAAAAAGTTTTAAAGACTGCATGGTGGTGATGGTTGAACAACGTTACAAATGTGCTCAACGCCACTCAATGGTACACTTAAAAATAGTTAAAATGACAGATTTTGGTATACATATATACTATACCACGCAAAAAATCTGCTGTCAAATAAATGCCCTCAAGTCAGATTGCAAAACATGTGAGCTGCAGATACACCTTGAGGAAATTCAATAAAGCAGTGAATAGTGTAGAAAGTGTGGGAGGGTGGTCAGAGGCAGGTGATTAAAATTTCAGTAGAATACCCAGGCAAGGCTGTGGGAAAGGTAGCAGGAGAGTAAAGATCTACAAGAATTGAGGGAGTTTGCCCATCAGAGACCTGGGGAGCCGGCGTCCCAGGCATGGGAGCGACACTTGGAATAGCTCTGGGGCATAAGAGGACCATGCACCTTGGGGAGGAGGGAGAGAACAGGGCAAGCTGTAAAGTTAGAAAGGTACGCAGGATCTAGGTCACATGAGACCTTTAGGACAGAGTAAAATCTGTTTTGTTTTGTTTTGTTTCTCTTCTTGCAATCTGAGAGTAAGTCACTGAAGTGTTTGAGCAAATATATTTTAAGAGAATACAGCTGATATTTACTCTGGTTCTCTTTCTTTACAAATGTTTATTTTACACCATGGGTCAGAAAAGCTAAGGTGTGTCCTTGCACAACTAGTAACAGAGCAGGGTTTAACACTCGTGATTTCTGACCCCATTATACTTCTCTACCCCATATTATTGTTCCTTTTTATGCCATCATTCAGGGGAATTTGTGCATGACAGTTGTTCAATAGAGGTTATTTTAAATTAATTACCATATTCTGAGCCATTGATGTGATTTCACTTGCCTTGTGAAATTCACTGGAAGAAGGATTTTAAATAGGAGAGTATTTCAAAAAGTTCATGGAAAGAGTCATATTAACTTTTAATTCTATTTTTCCATGAGCTTTTTGAAATATGCTCGTATATCTATACTGATATATAGATTTATCCATATTCAAATCCATAACTATTCTATATCTATATCTAACAATATATCATCTATCTATGCTCACATATATGTGTACATATATTTATATAATGCATATATAAAAAATGCATGTCTGTACTATATATGTATACATAATGTATGTATCTATATATACATTGTGAATATGTATATAGAAAATATTGAAATATATATTTAATATAATACATTAATACTATATTTGTATATATACACATATGTATGGTGCAAATATAGATGCACTATATTTGCATACATATATATGTAATGATATATATATATATATATA
>NW_007730740.1:215286-216838 GCF_000696425.1 Galeopterus variegatus | reverse complement strand
CTCTGGGTACTAGAATTTTAACTGAAAATACTAATTTATAACAGTCCAGTTGAGACAGTATTTAGACACATACAGGATTTTTGTTTTCATGTTTATGTGTGCTTTTCGCCAGAACTCTACAAGACCAAAAACTCAGTTAAAAGGCAATGAACTAATGTATTATTGTAGTCACAGCAGGTTTATGATGTAATCTCTCTTTTCAGCTAAATTAAAGAATTTTGGCCTCTATGATTGTTTACAAATCCTTTCTCATCTTCATCTCCTACCCAAGACTCCCTCCTTTCATCCCTCCTTTTTGTACTTCTGGTTTTCTACCGGGAGTGAACAGTGAGTGCAGTTAAGTGGTTGATGAAGAGAAAGGAGAGTGATGGTCTTAGCTTAGTCACATATAGGTGTTGTGCAGTTGTTGTTAATGTGACCCTCTGATAGTCTCATTTCTGCATTAGTCTGGCCTAGGTTTTAATCTGGGGACACTCAGGTCTTCAAGTCTTCAGCTTAGCACATCTTCCTCCAACCCATGGCAGACGCTGTTTCCTCTTGCTCAGCTCTGGCAGGTAAGGAGCCCATTATCTTATCCCTGCTGAAGCCGTCAGCTGATGATGCTGAGAAGCCTCTTAGAAGCTGGTGAAAAAGGCATGGCCTTGAGAATCACAGTCCAGAGGGAATTAAGAAGAAACAGATCACATACTTCAGTGTCTTGTTATCGTCACAAGTACATTCCTCATATCCAGCTCAATTATGAACACACACACACACACACACACACACGCACACACCCACCTGCAGATAATACCTGAATACAATCTCAGCAGAGTTCCTACGTTTACTTCTAATTTATTCCACTGAAGAAGTAGATGTAAAATTTAGTGATACAAAATAAAGGGAGATTTGGCTGTTTTGTTTTTAATCCAGCCCTTCCCCATCACCATATTGGCTCTTTGTCTGTCATTGATCCTCATTTGAGATTTAAACTGGCACTAGCTCTGTGGTGTAGTCTGTGTTCGGGCGCTGGTATACCAACTGTGGAGACATCTCAGTCTTCTTTTCAATGATTAAAATTCCATACTTGCATTAGTCATTATTGCCTGTATTTCCATAGTTTCAGTTGATTGTGTTCCCAGTTTGATTCTTAATGGTTCATAGCAATAGTGGAAATTAGCAGGTATCTTAAGAATCTCCAAGTCTGCCTGTGGCAGATGCCTGAATGTACTGGTAGAATGATTTCTTTTCTAATTTTTAGTCTGTTTTTCAGAGGAAGATTTATAAATTACCATGAGGTTTACTACAATGAAAGTATCTTTCACATTACACAAAATCATTGTCTGAGTCCTTCCTGAATCCCCTTGTCAACCATTCTCATTGGATGCAGCAGTCTGGAATATTGCTCCTTGATGGTATCAATCAAATGACAGGCAAATTTATTTTTTTTCAGATTTATGGGCACAGTCATAATTATATGGTTAAAATACTCATTTACTCCTCCAATGACATATATAATTACAAATGTAATTATTTCTTAATGTATTAAAGTATAAACTCCTTACAATCAAGT
>NW_007730740.1:205571-214566 GCF_000696425.1 Galeopterus variegatus | reverse complement strand
ATATATATATATATTTTTTCTTCTCAGTGCAAATCTTAGTGGTGGTCGGGGTGGAGTCACGAAGCACATTAGACATTAAGTACCGTGGAAGGTGAGGAATGACCAGCAACTGGGGAGAAAGGATTGCAAAGTAGAAGCCAAATGTATGAAAAATACACTTATCTAGGACTAATTTTAGATACCCTAAATTTATGTTCTGACATAAATAACTAAGCAAAACTCATGTAACATTCGAGGAAATAATTTTTTTACCAAAATAAGAATATACAATATACAATTTAAAAAAAATAAGGTATAAAGGTGTAGGAAAAAAAAATTAAAATTTAGGTACTTATCAGGGTGGACCTAAATCAATTTAGGAATTTTATGATAAAACTTTACTGTAATTGGCACTCAATATATGTTTCTTGTTGAGCAAAAATCTTGAAAAACTGTCTCAGGCAAAGCAGCAATTCATAAAATAAAAATTAAGTAGTATATTAAACAAAAGTTTATAAGAACAAACAAAAGTTTCAAAAGTACATCCCATTGCATTATCCAAAGAGCATTTTAGCTTCCTCACGTTTGTATTATACATGGGGTCTTCAGAAAGTACATGGAAAGATTCAGATCATCTTTTAATTCCATTTTTCCATGAATTTTTTGAAGTACCCTCATATATTAAATAAGATACTTTTATTAGAAACAAATTTTTGTTTATTGGGAAATACTCATAGATCTAAAGACTCAGCTATTTTTCTCCAGAATTAAAAATAATATTTAAAAATTAGAGGAGAAAAATTATCTTTTATTATAAAGAAAACTAAGAAAACTTGTCTCATAGACATACTTAACCAACATAATTGTTTCTTTTGTTTATTGAGACTTTCCCGTTATTTGATATGTAGTAATTATTCCTTCAGTTAAAAATTAATGAATAAAATTAAATGTTACTCTATGGGTCGTAATTTTCCCTAATATTAGAAAAATGTTGTTAAAGCAAGCAAGATTAATAATACTTTCAAGTAGATAGATATGCAATTTATGTGGATAGAAAGATAAAAATGGGTGACAGTAATTTCATCCTGAAAATAACTTCAAATTAATAAAAAGAATAGCTCCTTATCAAGGGTTAATACACTCTCAATAGACTGTTATCTTTATTTGGGTCATGTGAAAATGACTATAGCAACAAGCACAAAACTGCTGAAACTTTCATGGTCACTGAATGCAGTGTTTGTTAAAATGGCACAGGCATTGCATTGACTAATGAATGCACTATAGTATTCTGTTCTTAGAAACCAGGATTGTTAATTTCCACAGTTACTCAACCCATTATTATGTCTTCTCTTAGAAGGAAAATTGGAAATCAGTGGGAAAATGGCATTTTTGTGTAATTGAGATTATGTTTATTCACAAAGTGTCTTGTTTTCCTTATGTATTGCCAGACATCTGGATAAAGACTGAAAATTTTAGCAAAATATCAACATCTTTCCAAGTGTCTAAATGTTGCTTGCATTTATGATTCACTCTAAATATTTGATGAAAATTAGTTTTATCTACAAAATATATATATTCTGTCACTCTGTTGTTTTTGAAGTTATATCTCTGGCATTATAAACTTACGATATGGTTTGAGTGGAAAGAGTGGATGTATGATGGAATTTTAGAATTGGAAGATATTACAAAAGTGTTGATCAACTTCAATATTTGTGGCTAATAATTTTAATAATAAAAGTTTCACTTTTCTAAAGCATGTTATATTTGTGACCATATGTGACAAGAACCTATCTCTTAGACCATAAATGTATACCCCCCTCAAACTATCCCTAAATACTAAAATCATTAAAATTAAAATGAGAAACTAGACTGGGATGCCCTGTTAGTATCATTACAATGTAGCATATGCTTTGATGCTCTACTAGGTGGAAAATTAACTATACCCCCCTCAAACTATCCCTAAATACTAAAATCATTAAAATTAAAATGAGAAACTAGACAGGGATGCCCTGTTAGTATCATTACAATGTAGCATATGCTTTGATGCTCTACTAGGTGGAAAATTAAAGTAAAATAAAATAAGGATTTATGCAAAAAATTTGAAAACAAACAAAAAAGTTTTTGCTGAAGATGATTTATCATGCATACCAGATAAAACAATTTTAAAGGCATATAAAACATGGAATCTAAAAAAGTTTAACTCACAGCAAACAGTGCAATGTGGGTTGTCAGGAGCTGGGCAGTGGGGAAATGGAAAGATGAGGGTAAAAACTTTCAGGTATAAGATGAGGTTCTAGGGATCTAATATACATCTTGGGTGGTGATGAATCTGTTAATTAATTTGATTGTGGTAGTCATTACACAGTGTATATGTATATCAAATTATTAGGGTGTACACCTTGAATATGCACATTCTTTGCCAATTAAACATTTTAAAATTTAAACTAAAAATCATATAAAATTTAATGAGTAAGCTGGATAAAAATCAATTTTTATCTCTACTATTCTTCGCTTCCATTTTATCTAATCTGTCATTAAATATTCAGCTCAGTTCTTAATTTAAATTATTTCACTTTTTGATTCTAGAATTTCTATATGGTCCTTTTGCATAGAGAACAGTTTTCTAGTCAAATTTCTTATCTTGCAAACAATTTTTGACCAGATTATTCAGTTATTTTAAAGTCTATAGCTGATCATTTCAGTTTCAGAGTTATATTTGGGTGTTTCTATCATCTCTATATTCCCTTTGTCCCATTTCTGCATAAACCTGTCAATTTTGAAAAAATTATAGAGGCCTTGAATTGCTGCCCCGTCCTCTAGTGAAGGTTGTTTACTACCCTATCGTCTAGTAGGCAGCTAGGTTGGAGGCAAATCACTTTAATCCAATCAGGGACTGACTGAGTTGATTCCGAGCTAGATTCTAGTTGTATACTTGATTTATATCTCATTTTGGTTGTTTCTAGGCTATAGCCTTCTTAGTGGGTCTCAACTAAGAGCATGGGATATTTCCTAAATCTCTTTCTATGTGGAAAATACTGAATGTTTGCTCTTTGGCACTGGGAGTCTGCTGATAATATTTCTCTGCTTTCAGGTGGTATTATGCTTTTTAGTTCCTTAGGCTTGGTGAATGCTTCTATAGGGTTAGTCTCCTTTCTCTTCAAAACTTGGACTCTTTAATCATAGATTTTCTGGCTGCCCTGAACTTGAAGTATTATGAAGTTGCAAAATTCATAAAACTTGAATTTTGCAAATTATGAGAACTCTCCTGGCTTTTCTTCCTCTTAGCTCCTACTCTCTTCTATTGTGCCTGGTCTTAAGATCCATGCCAAGGGTTGGCAAGTGCCCTGAAGGAAAAAGCATCTCCCAATATGTTGGCTCAATTATCTGCTCCATAATTTCTGATTTTCCAGGCAGCTCTCTGGTTCTTTTAATCAGATTATTTTCTCGTTATTTTTTCTGGGTTTTTAGTTCCTCCCCTATTATTGTTGTAATTTAAGTAATTGTCAAGGTTCAAACAGCTGACCATCATAAGTATTTCATTCTTAGTATTTTGTATAGAATTCCCATGAGTTTCATGTAGTATCATCAACATGTATAGCTTAACATGATGCCACGATTACTAAAGTGACTTCTAAACCAATGAATTCCATGTTGTATTATTGTTCATGTAACACATTTTCAAAAATTTTATGCCTATTTTGTTTGCATATTCAAGTAAATAGAGATCACACACAAACACACACAGAGTATAGAAGGGGTTTTTGTTTACTGGATACAGAGTTTCAGCTGGAGAAGATGGAAAATTTCTGGAGATGAATGGTGGTGATTATTGCATAACAATGTTAGTGTACTTAATGCCAGTGAATTCCACGCTTAAAAATGGTAAATTTTATGTTATTTATATTTTACCACAATAAGAAAGAGTACATATTTCAATGTTTATTTTTTACAAAATCAATAGTGCATAATGTCACCAAGATACTATGTTAGTTGAGTTTTATTTCTATGAAAAGTTTTAAAAAATAAAATTAAAAATATCCCCTCTTCTCTTCATTTGAAGCAAATAAAATGTAAAAGTATTATTTAAAAAATAAAATAAGACAACAGTATTGATTTATAATATATTTTTATTAGATAAATCTAATAGCACAGAGTACTCTCACAATGAAGGCGATCTCAATCACATTTATTTCATACTTTAGCATCTATGAACTAGTCATTCTTATTTCAGTTGCATAAATATTTTCCTTTTTTATTTTAATGATAACATATATATTTATGGGGTGCAGTGTGTTGTTGTACAGTGATGTACTTATCATAGATGACATAATTTTGTACCCATTCGTCCACCACTTCTTTCTTTACACATTTGGGTTCTAAGATATAAAAAAGTAATGCCATGCATTAGGGAGGTCCACTAAATAAATCAAACTGTATTTTATTTGCTGTATTTATTTAGTCATTCATTTTTACTTGAATGTATTTATTTATGGTAACAAATAAAAAGGACATATTATAAATATTTGGGAAGAAGAGTTCTTGGAAGAGATAATAGATGAGATGAGCCTTGAAAGATATAACATAAATGTTTCCATTATAATTCACATCATTAATAACAACTGTCAAAAATAACAGTTTACTTGCAATAATGGTGTTAAAATATGAGTCATTTTACTGAATTTTCAAACATTTAAAAATGTTTTTAGAACCATATTAATAGCAGACTATTTTCAAATTCAAAAGATTTTCTCTTGAGGCCATTTTTGTTGTTTCATAATTTCAGCTAAAATGTTGCAAGACTTTCTTCTCCATTTGTTTTTCAAGGATGGTGCAGTCTAGTCTATTTTCCTGGTTCAGCAAAATACAAATTCCAAAGTCTGTAAAACAATGCGGGGAACAGAATTTTATGTCAGTTTCAAGGGGAGCAAGATCTTTTCTGCTAGTAGTGGCAAGCTTATTTTGCATCAAATGGAGTCATGTAGAGTCACAATCTACATTCCAAGGACAGGTGGGCTATGTTTATCCCCTACCCGAACATTGCCAGATACTTTGTCAAACCCCCTGTTGAAATCATTCTGTGGTATTTTACACTGACGCAGCACTTCGTACTTCAAGAAAAATGCAATCACCTTAATGAAATCCCTTGACAGGACTTAAATCAAGTAAGGTAGCAAAAAGAGTCAATATCCTCCCTTGCCTATGGTTCCAAAATTACATGACAAGGCAGCAAAATAACAAGAAATAAAATCCTCCTGACTTGACTATATTCTTTTTCCAATCAATGTATCTTCACCTCTGGCTATGCCTAACCTGGGGGTCCTTTGCATAATATCTGGTGACATTGGTAGGTTCTGTGGTAGTTGAATATTATTTCTATAGGCAAGTTTTATTTTTTTTTAATTTAAAATATTACCTTTTCTCTTCACTCTAACCAAACAAAATAAATATTTTATAAAAATGCAATATTAGGAATAAAATGATTTACAAGATAATTTTGATGATACAAATCTAATAGCACAAAGGACCATCTTGTAATAAATGGATAAAGAAATCACTGCTACTCTGATAGTTCAACTGAGTTAGAAACTATAACTAAACAAGAAGACAGACAATTAAGGAAAATGTTCAGATAGACTGTTAGCTAAGTTATAATAATTTTGAATGCTAATATTTAAATTTTAGGTGTTCTTTGTGTATAACAATTTAACTTTTAAGATTCAGCTTCCATTCACTTTTGCACATTATGATTCTTGAATTATTGAAGGTTATGAATTTCTTTCACTTTTGCTTTTTAGAATTACTCCATGGTACAAACTAATGAGTTTGAAAGGAAAGCTTATTTATTTTTGGTCTTCCTGTATCTTTTTAAATTACTTCCCAGAAACAATTTCAATTACACATTTGTTTCCACTGATAATTTCTCATGGTGTAACATGTTTACTATTTTCTATAATTTACCAAGATGTTTCCAATATACTCTACAAAGAAAGCCATTTAATAAGCACAAATAGTTTTCTGAAGATCCTAATGAAGTCCACTTTCTTGCATATTTTTATCACAAATATCTTTTGTTATTGTTTATTATTTCCTCCTTTTATTGATAAACCTTTTCAAATTGTCACACCCACTTAAACTACTCAAGGGCTATATTTAATTTATTGACAAGTCCAATATTTTAAAGAAATGGATATTTCAAAACATTATTAATCACCAGATAAAAAACATTAACAGTATCATGTTCACTTTGCGGAAGATATTAATAGAAACGATCGGAAAAAATATCTGTTAATGAATGAAAACTCCAATATCATCACGTAACTAGAAGCAAGTAGCGTGGCAAAGCTAAACTATTTTTTTTTTAATGAAAATAATACGAAGTATTTCAAAAGCAGCAAAATTGTATTAGCCTAAGTACTTAGATTCCAACTAAGAATATTTGGCCACTGCTCCAATCTAGGGAAGTTTTATAATAACAATAAAATGGTCAGAAAGTAATATAATGCCAGACAAAGTGATGCTTCTTTACACAGCTTATGTCAAAATCTTAATAACTTTAAAAATAAGAACCAGATTGAAATTAGAAACTCTGGAGGTTTTATGTGTAACATTTTTCTATGCAAATAGCACTCATCCTACAGGTTACCATAAAGTATTGCATCTAAATCAAAATGCAACAATTGCAGACTAAGTGCACTAGTTTCTGGACATTTCAGTTGTTGACCTTCCGAAATCCTACAAGAAATATTTAAGCATAGATATTTCAACTATTAGCATAGGAACCAAACTGGGAAAATAATATGTGAGGTAATTTTACAAGTTATCCTAGCACAATCAGACTAAAGAATTTTGCCATTTGCCGTTTGACCACTTGTTATATACACAATTTAAAAACAACTTTAAAAGATTCAGGAAGGACTACAAAGAAAATTCAAACTGTTTATTTTTCCAGGGTACTATGTTATATTTAGTTGGCTAATAATAATAATAATAATAATAATAATAGAGGAAAAAAAGAAAGAAACAAATCAACTGACAAAACTACTGTTGGGTTTATTTTACCTGGCATATTCAGAATTAAATAACTGCTAAATAATATTCTTTATTAAATCATGGCTGCAAAAATAATGATTAAAAATCAATATAATAGGTTGAGACATTTTTTATTTTTTCAAAAGATCTTTGTACTCTATTAGAAACATGCAGTGCTCTCTCTCTCTTGTATTCTTATCTTATAAGGTTACCAGAAAATGTAGCAATATAAACTAGGTTTTGGTGAAGAAGTTTTTTATTCAAAAACCAGGATGGGCCCCAAGTTGTAATAAATATAAGCTTTTCAGTGTTCTATTCAAGACTCCTTTTTGATCTTTTTAGAAGGGAATGAAGGGGAGTGAGTCATGCAAGACTGGGGTTAAAGACAACAAACCAGCTCCTGGCCTTGTGATCACAGACAATTTAACTCACCATTTGAATTTTACTTGTTCTTTTATAAAATTGAAATAAATCTATTTCTTAGCATGTATGTTTTCAGTTACAAATCATCAAAAGGCCAACTGAAAAAGGCTTTCACAATAAGAAACTTTATTAACTCACAGAAGAGAGAGGCCAGGGATGCTTCAGGACCCTGGCCAGAGTGAGTCTGCATCCTGGCCATGTTTCTGTCCTATTGTCCTGTCTGCTCGTTCTTCCATATGCCGATAGTGTCCACACAGGCTGGCTTCCCTCATGGACAGAACTTGTCTGCCAGAAACCTCCAGGACCAAATGCTTCCTTAGTTATATCCAGCAGGAGAGAAATATCCTGTGTTCCTGTACGTTTTTTCTAAGCATGAGAAAGTATTTTGCAGGATATATCTGGCAAAACTGTCCTTGGACATTACTGGCCAATGTTGAATCATGTGACCATTCCAGAACCAATTACAAGAATAGAATAGAATACAATTAGATCAATCTCAATCTGACCTATCTCTTTCACAGTTCTCCAAACTGATATTAGGGAGTCAAATATTCACTAAAAATGCCTATGTATGTCGGGAAATTTTTTAGTTTAAGTGAAATAGCATTTGTAAAATATCAAGCATAGTTCCTGCTATAAAGTAAGAGATAAGCATGCTGAGTGTTGCTAGGAGTAGGAATAGTAAAGTGGTGGTGTTTATTCAGTGTTCCTTCAACTGTAATTTCCATCTAATCTCCAGATTGTTATTTGCAAACCTTTCAGTCTATCTTAGTTGTATGAGGGGGGTCTTCAAAAATTCATTGAAAGATTCACATTGTCATGTAATTCCATTTTCCACAAACTTTTTGAAGTACCCTTGTATTTATTTCCTTGCCCATATTTTGTTAGACCAATCTAGTTGGGATATCTGTAACTTTGCCAAATGCAGGGTTCACTGGGTTATTATAGTAGGTCATGCATGTTTATTCTTACCTCAACACAATTATGTTCAGGACACCTTGAGTCTATGAACTGTACTGAAAAGAATCACCATCCAGTTCAGGGAGTCTGATTTTATTTTCAAATATTCATGACCTATAAGGGCCTTACTCCCTGAGTTCTTTAATTGACCCTCATATCCCTTCCTGCTTTCTCCTCTTAGCAAATCTGTTCTTTCCCTTAAATCTCAAGCCCAAACTCAGCAACCTCTGTCTGGACCATTCCTTCCTAAGTTCCATTTATCACACATTCTCAATCCTGCTCTAAGTAATGTGTGCCTTGGCCTTTTCTCTGTTCATTAATTGTTTTATAATTTTAAACTGCTTGTTGGTAATGCAACACAAAATATTTACCAAATCCTGGGAAAGGGAGTG
The DNA here is from genome assembly GCF_000696425.1 of Galeopterus variegatus. Classification (NCBI taxonomy): domain Eukaryota; kingdom Metazoa; phylum Chordata; class Mammalia; order Dermoptera; family Cynocephalidae; genus Galeopterus; species Galeopterus variegatus. The sequence goes on along the minus strand of NW_007730740.1, from coordinate 205,783 downwards.
TATTAGTTTCCTAAGGCAGCCATAACAAATAACAAAAACTGGGTGGCTTAAAACAATAGAAAACTTATTGTCTCACAGTTCTGGAGGTTACAAATCCAAAATCAAAGTGGCAGGTTTGGCTTCTGAGGGCAATTGAGGAAGAGTTGATTCTAGACCCCTTGCTAACTTCTCATAGCCACAGATATTCCTTGGCTTATAGATGACATTTTCCC
>NW_007730740.1:201594-205140 GCF_000696425.1 Galeopterus variegatus | reverse complement strand
CCCTGTGTCTTTACATCGTCCTTCCTCTGTATGTGTGTCTCTCTGTGTTTAAATTTCAACTTTTTATATAGTAATCAGTCATATAGGATTAGGGCCCACCTAAATGACCTCATTTTAACTTAATTACCTCTATAAAGACCCTATTTCCAAAAAGGTTGCATTCTGAGGTACTAAGTTGGACTTCAATATATCTTTCTTGAGGGATATAATTCAACTCATTAGAAGTGAGAACATACTCAAATTAAAGACCAAAAAAACTGCAGAATCAAAATGGGCCCATAGTCTATTATTTTATAGAACAGGTTTAGGCAACTTGCAAAAGTAGGTAGTGACATATAGACAACTGGCCTTAAAAAGTAGAAAAATAATGGGTTAGAAGCTGCCGCATATCTCTTATTAAAATTAAATGCTATCCTTGAAGCTTCACCTCCAAAAATATTTTTAATACCTGCTTCAAACAATATTGTTTCATATAAATTAGGAATTATAGGTTAAAATACAAATCATTAATCTGTGCTGAAAATGAAATAGAAAATATATTTATCTAATATCCCGATTATTTGCCCATTTAATGAGTAAATATTTGAGCACAGTGTATAGTACTAGTAATTAAATATGAAATTATTTTTAAGAAATTCATATTCTAGCGTTAGGAAGTGGCATGTACAAAATATTTCAAATACAGTGTAGCCAGTGCAATATGAGGGGGGAAAAACATTGTTAACTAGTGGCCAAGAGGAGTCAGATTTTTCTGAACTGATTCAAGAAAGATTTCACAATTCTGAATATTAATTATAAACTATATTGTTTCTGTGACTTTGCATACTATTCATTTATACAGAAATAACAACCATTATTTAAAATTCCTTTGTTTCCTCATTTACCTTTCTCTCTCTCTCTCCCTTTCCCCTTACTCATTTTTTTCTTTTTATACAATCTACAATCATAGGAGTTTTTATCCTTACTTCCCCCCACCTAACAAAACACACACACACACACACAAAACTGATATACTGATAATTTTAGTCGAAAAATGCACATGTAATATCAATTTAAGAAATTCTGTCCTTCCTTTAAAAAAATTTAATTAACACTTCATTGATAAAGATCACTGCACTCTTGTTCTCTTTGAGCAGCCCCTTCACATTTAAATACCTGTTGGTATTCTATCCATGTATCTAGCTTGACTATATTTGTTTAACCTCCAGGGCTATGTTGGTGCGCTGTTTATAATGAGTAATCTTAATGAAATTCTGTACACTACTACTAAATTATATCACTTTTCAGTTAATCACAAGGTGCTATGATTACTCAATGAAAAAGGTTTTATTTATACTTGCAACAAAGTTCAAAGGGATAAAAAAACAACAAATGGGCTAAAGACCAAATATTAGTAATAGTTTATAAAGAAAATAAATAAAAGTTTATGATGTGGGGGACAGTCTGAAGGTTGTGCATGATTGTCTAACATAGCATATATGCATATATGCTTGCTATGGACTGAATGCTTATGACTCCTCTACCCCACCACCAAATTCATATGTTGAAGCCTAAATCCCTAATGTGACAGTGTTTGGAAGTGGGGTTTTGGGGAAGTGATTAGGTAATGAGGCTGGGACCCTCATGATGCAATTAATGTCTTTATGTGGAGAGACACAAGACAGCTTTCTTTCTCTCTGCTGCCCTCTCAGCCATGTGACGATACAAGGAAAAGACAGCTGTCTACAAACAAGGAAGTGTCTTCTCAGCAGACACAGGATCTGCCAGCACCATGATCTTTGACTTCCCAGCCTCCAGAACTGTGAGATATCAGTGTGTATGGTTTAAGGCAGCCAGTCTTACGGTGATTTGTTATAGCAGTTCAAACTAAGACAAAGCTCTTGACCACTTAGAAAAGGGTAATATATTGTTTTCTTCTCCAACTGATAAGATCTTTTGCATGCTAAGTTCTTCATATGTGGACATCCTGACTACATAGGAGGCATCATTATGATGGTTCTAAGTTGTAAACATGAGGGTAATCTGACTGTTCTCCTATTCTTGACTTTCTTCCTTCATCACCTGTTCCCTCACCTTACTTAGGAAGCTAGTGTATGTAGCTGGTTAAGCAGAAGTGATGTGATTATGTTAGTCTTTTCGGTCCTTAAAAGTCTGGCAAAATACAAAAAAAAAAGTGGAAGATTTTAAGTTTTGTGTCTCTAATAACAAACTATACACAATTATAAAGTACTGTATTTTCTCTACGCACAGGAAGATTTTCAATGATAGGGAATAAAACCTCAATCTCATGAGCATACTATTTTGCACTATTGAAGTTGTTGGCATCCATTTAAAAATAAATGAATGAATTTTTAAAAACCTCAGTATTATACAATTGTAAGAAAGAACAGTGTGATGGAGTTTTTTGTTTTGTTTTGTTCTCTACAAAATCCCCAAATATTTGAAGCCTGTTTATTAAAAAAAAAAATAACTAAAAATCAAGATGAGTGTGGTGGTAAAATGTAACATTGGCGAACAAACACAATTACTCATAGTACGTTTCTATTTAACAAGAAATTTTGCAAGCAATATTTCTTTTTCTACTTTGAAAAGGCTGATGTGTGTCTAATTTTTTCTTCTAAATTTTTAAAAACAACTCTCCCTTCCCACCAACAAATAGCCACATAAACTATATTTGGAAGAAAGGGTTTATTGCTCCATTTTTTTAGACACACTCTTTCATGTTTGGAGTTGTATTTTTGTCATTTCACAGACTGTAAATCAAAATCCTTGAGGGAGTACTGCCATCCCAGCCCAGGGAAGTGATTTGGAGTGCCTTGAAGTTCACTGAAGGGACACATTCTCCTAAGCTCTGTATTGGCAGTTTGCTGTGTCATCAATCTTGTCTTGCTGAACAGCATGACAATTTGTCTGGATACCACTACATAAAGGATAGCAAAAGGTTATTGTTGGGTTATGAAGTTTTTCTGACAAGTACAATATGCCAAGGTTTATAGAAGTGTAAAACAAACCTTAAACTCAAGAAGTGCTTTATAAAGGAGTCTTGTGCCTCTGTTTTATAGAGAAATTTTGAAATCTAAGTTTATATATTTCTATTTTCGAGAATAGTACTTGAAACATAGTAGATGCCTACATAGCCCTTTTAATAAAGTTCTCTAACATAATTTTATTGGAGTAGGGGTTGCAAGGAAGACTTAATGTCATTCTTATTGCCAAGGGCACAGCAACGTGGTTCCATTATTATTAGAGAAAAAGACCTAGCACAATTCAAACAATTGGAATTTGACATATTTGGAAATCTTTGCTAAACACAGCAAATGAGTTTTACAAAGATGTGTAACTCATTTTTTGCTGATAAAAGGAATCATATTGAAAAAGTAATAATCCAAATGATTGTTATTTTCAATAATCTCTTCATATTACCCATAAAGTGTCAAATATCATAAAATAAATTTATATTGAAAAATTAATAAAGTCTTAGTACTTTCACCCTGTATTTTAAATCTGTAAACATTTAAAAAATTATCTTAAAATATGTATCTCTCT
>NW_007730740.1:199503-200558 GCF_000696425.1 Galeopterus variegatus | reverse complement strand
AAAAATAAAAGACTGAAAACTACATTCTAATATTCTTTTTCTTTTTAATATTCTTTTTTGACCTAAGGTACTTAGATACTATCTCAAAGCCACACTCTGTCATTACAGAGCTGCTCTCTAGAGTTTAATGTCACTCCATTCAACGAGACCCAAGAACCCAAAGAGCTAATTGGGAATTTGTCATAAGTCAGCCTTCTTAGCTTGGCCAACCACACTCTAAGTCATGATCAAGACAGGCCTAGAGAAATGAAAAATCAGTGGTGATGCACTCTGCCAGCTAACATGAATGATTTTCTTCTGCTTATTCCCCATCAACTAATTTCTTATAACATGGGAAATGAATCTGGATAGGGTCGGGATCCTCTGTATAAGTAAGTGAATATCAAAAGCACAATATTACTTCATTAATAATGAAAATAATTAAAGACCATTATATAGGTATTGTATTTTTATCTAAAGATAAATGATTAATAGAGATAACATATTAAAATAACACATTTTCTAAGGAACTTACATGTGTAGTAAGTACCATTTTAATGCTCAAGTAACCGTACCCTTCAGAGTATTTTACTGTAGGAAATGTACACAAAAGAATAAGAAATTAACACCCTTACTTATGCAAAAACACTGCATTAAAAATGGTTAAGTATTCTCATGCAGTGTTGTATATTGCCTATTATAATTGTAGGTCATTCATATTTCTCCTTAATTTTGAAAGCACAAGTATAATCATCATGTATTATCCAAAGAAAATGAAAGAGTCTGCATCTTTACTGGTACTTATTCTTCCAGTCTCTCCTGTCATTGAAAGTCTATTCTAAATGCAAATGTGTTAGTTTGTATCTGTTAACTTGAAATGTTACCTTATTATTTCACTCGCTTATTTCAAGAAGTATTTAGAACTTTATTTAGCTTGTTTGCACCAGAAGCCCAAAGCATTTATTTGCAAATCTATACACAAGGAATTATCTTGAAGAAGTATTCAATAGTGTGCAAACAATCAGTTTAAAAACTATGTTGTGTATAAGTGCCAACCTGGGCTATTAAAAAACAAC
>NW_007730740.1:195641-198578 GCF_000696425.1 Galeopterus variegatus | reverse complement strand
TGAATATCATATTACTATTTGCTGAAATCAAAAATGGCTCTAGTGTTTGAGGCAAAATTTATGTGTAAGACTGTCAGATCACTTCTGGTTTCTTAAAGGCAAGTTAAGCTTAACACCAATGATCATTCCATAATATACATCCTTCAAAAATTATGTTCCAATTAAGATGGAATTTGTTACACAAGGTGATAACTCTGCAATACGTGTGGTAGGATTTCCCAGGCATCCACTGAATCCCAGAATAAGTAGAGTTTCAGTCCGCATAGAGATAAGCCTGAACATACTGAGATAATAAAGTTTATGAACACTGTTGTTTCTTTTTCAAAGTTTTTCCTTTTTTTCTTATCTTTTCATTTCTTCCTCCATAGAAAAAAAAAGAAAGGGGCAATGAAGAGAGAGAGAGGTAGGGAGAGAAATTATTTTCAGAGAGACAAAAGAGAAACATCAGAGGAGATCACAAAATACGTTTTGCAATTAACAATATTTGAAAATACTACTTTCACCTAAGTGTATTTTTCTCAAAGTTTAGATGACTGGACATTTTCACAATGTTGATTCTTCCAATCCAAAAGCATGGATGACTTTACATCTTTCTGTATCTACTTTAATTTCTTTCAGTGGGGATTTGTAGTTCTCATTGTGGTGATCTTTCACCTCATTGCTTAAATTGATTCCTAGGTTTTGTGTGTGTGTGTGTGTTACTATTGTAAATGGGCTTACCTTCTTGATTTCTCTTTCTGTTAGTTCGTTATTAGAGACTATACATGCAACTGATTTGGGGACGTTGATTTTATGTCAACATTTTAATGTTTTAAGCAACATTACTGAAATTGTTAATTGGTTCTAAGAGTTTTTGGTAGAGTCTTTAGGTTTCTCTCTCTCTCTCTTACTCTGTGTGTTTGTGTGTGTGTGTATGTATGTGTATATATATATATATATATATATACACATACATATATATATATGTATATATACTTGTATATATATATAGGATCATGTCATCTACAAATAGGGACAGTTTGACTTCATCTTTTCCAATCTGGATACCTTATTTCTTTCTCGTACTTCCAGTACTATGTTAAATAGGAGTGGTGAGAGTGAGCATCCTTGTCTTGTTCCTGTTCTTAAGGAAAAAGCCCTCAGTTTTTCCCTACTTATGATGATACTTGAGGTTGGCTTGTTGTAAACGGCTTTTCCTGTGATCATATACTTTCTCTTTATACTCCCCAAAATGATCTAAAGATTCAATGCAATCACCTTCGAAATACCAATGACATTCTTCACATAAATAGAAAGAACAATCCTAATATTCACATGGAACAACAAAAGACCCTGAAGAACCAAAGCAATCCTGAGTAAAAAAATAAATAAATAAAGATGGAGGCATAGCACTACCTGGCTTCAAATTACACTACAAAACTATATTAACCTCTTGGTTAGCATAGTACTGGCATAAAAATTGACTCAGATCAGTAGAACAGAATAGAGGACATAGATATCAACCCACAGACTTATAGTCAACTGATCTTTGACAAAGGCAACAAGAACATACACTAGGGGAAAGACTGCCTCTCCAATAAATTGTTCTGGAAAAATTGGATATCCATATGCAGAAGAATGAAACTAGCCAAGCATCTCTCACCATATACCAAAATCAACTCAAAATGGACTACGAGCTTAGTATAAGACCTGCAACTTTAAAACTACTAATGGAGGGCCGGCCCGGTGGCGCACTGCTACAGTGTGCCACCGCTCCCGCCGAGGGTTCGGATCCCACATACAGACCGGTTCCCGCTCACTGGCTGAGCGAGGTGAGGGCGCAGCACCGAGGGTTGCGATCCTGTTGCCGGTACCGGTCCGGTACGGGCGCAACACTGAGGGTTGCGATCCGTTGCCGGACAGGAAAAAAAGACAAAAAAAAAAAAAAAACTACTAATGGAAAACATAGGGGAAATCCTTCAGAAAGTAGGACTCGGCAGAGACATTATGAATAAGAGCCCCAAAGAACAAAGCAACAAAATAAATAATAAACAAATGGAATTATATCTAAAAAAGCTTCTGCACAGCAAAGGGAACAATCAACAGAGTGGTATGGCAACCTACAGAATGGAAGATAATATTTGCAAACTGTACATCTGAGAAGGGATTAACATCTACAATATAAAAGGAACTCAAATATCTACATAGTAAAAAAACCAAATAGTCCAATTTAAAAAAGGGAAGAGGAGCTGAATAGACATTTTTCAAAGAAATACATACAAATGATCAACAGGTACTTTTAAAATGCCCTGTTTAACTACTCATCAGGGAAATGCAAATCAAAACCACATCGAGATATCATCTCACTTCAGTTAGACTGGTTATAATAAAAAAGACAGAGAATAACAAATGCTGGTGAGGAGGTGGAGAGAGGGAAACCTGTTGGTGGGACTGTAAATTAGTGCAGCTACTATGAAAAACAGTATGGAGGTGTCTCAAATAACTACAGATAGAACTGTCATATGGTCCAGCAATCCCAGTTCTGAGTATATATCCAAAGGAACTGAAATCATCATGTCAAAGGGATACATGTACTCCCATGTCCCTTGCAACTCTATTTACAATAGCCGATATATGGAACCAACCTAAATGCCCACCAATGAATGACTGGATAAGGAAAATGTGGCATATATACAACATGGAATAGTATTCTGCCATAAAAACGAATGCATTTCTGCCATTTGCAGCAACATGATGAGCTTGGAGAAAATTCTAAGTGAAATAAGCCAGGCACAAAGGGAAAAATACAGCCTATCCTCGATCGTAAGAGGGAGCTAAGAGAGACAGAAGAAAGGCAAAAAAAAAGACCACAGTGGTGTATTGGACTTGCAGAGGGAGGGAACATAGCTAAGGTTGCTGGGGCTGGAGGGGGCAGAGTGGGAGGTCAGAATACTATTC
>NW_007730740.1:185150-195204 GCF_000696425.1 Galeopterus variegatus | reverse complement strand
TGATGAATATTCTAATTATCCTAATTTGATCATCACATATAGTACACCAGGATTGATGGTCAACTCTGTATCCCACAGATATGTATCAATTAATCAATCGATATGTATCATTATAATCAATTATGTTTCAGTAAATAAATAAAAATAAAACTATAACCCAAGAAAGCTTTCTTAAAATAAAAGATCTAAATCTACATATTCAAAGGGGTTTACCACATACTGGGTAAAACTGACCCAGAATTATCAATTCTGAGACATAAGTAGTAAAACTATTAGATTTCATACATAGAGAAAAAGCCCTCATCTGCAAAAGAGATAGTAAAATAACAAGACAACAGAATTATACAGATAACTCACCTTTTAAAATACATATATATATATACACACACGTGTGTGTGTGTGTGTGTGTGTGTGTGTGTGTGTGTGTGTGTATCGAGGCAATTTGCAGTTTTAAAAAGTTCAAACCAGGAACAGTACTAAGCTAATCTGTCTTTCAAGTTTCAGGCCTATAGAAAACAGTATTGAAAGTAAAATCAAAGTAAGAGAATCTACTTTTATATCTGAGGGCACTGCTCAGGAGTGTGACCTGAATTTATGGTATATCTAGTTATAAATCAATCTCATAGAAATAGAAAGTAGAATGGTGGTTACCAGAGGCTGAAGCGGGTGGGGGGTGTGGGGGGGCAATGAGGAGAGGTTGGTCAATGTGTACAAAATTACAGGTAGATAGGAGGAATAAGTTCTCGCATTCTATTGTGCAATAGGGTGAATATGGTCAACAGTAAAGCATTGCATATTACAAAATAGCTAGAAGAGAGGTGTTTGAATGTCCTCACCACAAAGAGATGATAAATGCATGAGGTGATGGATACATTAACTACCCTGTCTCCATCATTATACAACATATATGTGTATCAAAACATCAAATTATACTCCATAAATATGTACAATTATAATGTGTCAATTAAAATTAATTAATTATTTTTAAAAATATTTTGGATTCTTTGTAGTTGCAGATCTTTCCAAAATCATTATGAACTGTTAATAACCAATGCATACTCTCTTAATGATAGAATTTTAGGGGATATTTCTTTTGGGTTAAAGATCAATGGTTTGTGTTAAAGCATCTCTACTGTAGGATTATAATGTTCTCTCCCCTTTTCTGGATGTTTGTCAGACCTCTGTGTTCGGGTGAAGCCTATTTTAGTTGTCACCACAATTGAAGCAAAGTATCAAAAAGTATTTCACAGGTGTAAATGTTTAATCTTCCACTCTTTTAAAAGCTTCATGCAATTATCTTCCACAGTACCCTCAATGTAACTGAATTTATTAAGCAACTTTAATCTCAAATACACAGTGGAGGGGAATAATCTTCTTTTAATAATGCTAAGGAGCAAGGGAAGAGAAATTATTGGAATGGATCGTTTCACTTGAAAGAGAAGATTTTCTTTCCTTGCAAGTGGTTCCCTAATATTTGTCTCTCAACTCAATTTTCAGTTATTGTGTAGTTTTCCTTGAGCATCTTATTGTTGCTGTATGATTCCTCCAATTCATGTTAAGATACAAAAAGTAAATGCCTCTCATGTACTTCTCAAAAGCTCTCTGGCTCTGATATTTGTTATCTTGGTGAATGAGATAGCATGCTCATTGTCATCAAGTGAAGAAACTATTTTCTCTCATTTTTCTAGGGTTACCTTCTGCTTGTTTTTTTTGCTAGGCCCCTTTTAAAACAGTACCTTGCTTGAGGATAGTCTTTATATAACTGAACAGATTTGTTCTTGAACAACTACTATATGCTATACATAGTTCTAGACTAGTTCTAGAAACACATTAGAAAACTAGAAACACATTAGAAGACAGAAGGATAAACTTCCTTCTTATTTATTTTATCTTCTAATGAAGGGTATAAAAGAGACAATAATATATATATATATATATATGTATGTATTATATACATAAATATACATATATATATATAAAATATACACATGTAATTTCACATAAAAAATTCAAGGAGGATAGTGGAAGAGGCAATGGGATAGAAAGTGACTGGAAAAAGAATAGGATTTTGCATGGACTGACCAAGTGGCCTTTCTGAGGAAGTGACATATAAACCTCAGGTGTGAGAAGCAGCTACCCATTTGAAAAGTTTCAGAAATAGCATCCCGGATAGAAGGCATAGCATATACGAAGGTCCTGATGTGGGAACAAGCTTGGCATGTTTGTATAATAAAAATAAAGTTTCTGATTTATTGTTTTTAAATGAACAATCAATATAAAAACAACTCTTTTATATAATTCTTAGTATCAGGAAAATTTTAAAACAATGCTAAACAATAGAGTGACTGGAATGGAAAACAAAACTCCTTTCCCTTCCCTGCTTACTAGCTCACAAGCCTCCATCTAATGTTAGAAAACTGGAGGATTTGAGGGGTAAATAGGTATCAATATGACATTTTGAGACCAAATTAATCAGAATGATAAAATTATTTCAGAGAATTTGGTTTTAGTTTTTCATTATCATGTTTTAGCACCAAGCTATCAATCAAATCAATGAACTACTCTTCCTAATGAGTTATTAGAATGATAAAAATAATCCAGTCATGGCCTGAATATTTTAATTGTTTTAATAATGGGCTGTATCAAAAACTTGCTGATACCAGAGATAATTTGTTAATTAATGACTTGATCAACAAGTCATAGAGATTTTCTCAACACTATTTTATCTTTAACAATAGATATTTGAAATATTTTAGTAGTATTTATTATACTATTTTAAATTTTTTAGTTATGTACATATTGAAAAAATAAAGTTACAAAAATAGTGTAGGCAATAAACAAGTATTATTTCTCAGAAAACAGAGGTATGAACAATTCTCCAGATTTCCTTTAGACCTCTCTTTTCAAAAAATATATATTATAAATTAAGCCAAAACTTATTTCTCTGACCTTTGTCCATCATTTTCCTGGCCTCCTTCCTCAGAAGTCACCATTATCGTGAATTGTATTTATTATTCCAGGGCATGTTTTTATATCTTTAACATATATGTTATATCATATAGTTTGTCTTTGAATTTTTCCATATACTCTTCAGAGCCTTTCCACTTAAAATATCTGCAATCTGTTGTACGTGACCCATAATGTAGGAATAAACCTTTAAAGGAGGCTTTCTGTAAAAAATTATTTCTCAAAAAGCAACATCCTTTAAAGATAAAAGGATATTGCTTTAATGTCAGCTTTTGTAACTTGGCTTTCTTATTTTTGCTTTCCTTTTCAATTTTTTTTTTTTTACTTTTTTATTATGAATACTCATGAGATACAAAGCTAATTTTCACTCCTCGTGCCCATGATGTGAGGGCCAGATTCAAACTGGCAGCATACCCATTGCCAGAAATTGCTTTTGTACCCTGTGTCCCCAACCCAATTATCCCCCAACCTCCTTCCCCTTCCCTCTTCCCCCCACACTCCAGTTTGTAGCCCAAGGAATGCTCCCTCCCTCTGTAAGACCAATGCACTACTGTGTTCTTTCTTTCCTTCCATCTTGCTCTCTTAGCTCCCACATATGAGTGAGCACATGTGGTATTTATCCCTCGGAGCTTTGCTTATTTCACTCAACATAAGTTTCTCCAGGTTCATCAGTGTTGTTGCAAATGGGAGAATTTCATTCTTTTTTTATGGCAAAGTAGCATTCCGTGGTGTGTATACTACAGTTTCCTTATCCAATCATCCATTGATGGACATTTAGGTTGGTTCCATGTCTTGGCTTTTGTAAACAGAGCTGCGAAGAACATGGGAGTGCAGGTATCCTTTCAACATGATTTCCATTCCTCTGTGAATATACCCAGAAGTGGATTACTGGATCAAATTGAAGATCTATGTGTAGTTGTCTGAGAAGCCTCTATACTCTTTTCCATAATGGTTGTATTAATTTACAGTCCCACCAACAGTGTAGGAGTGTTCCCTTCTCTCCACATTCTTACCAGCATTTGTTATTCACCGTCTTTTTGATTATAGTTCGTCAAACTGGGGTGAGGTGGTATCTCAATGTAGTTTTAATTCACATTTCCCTGATGACTAGTGATATTGAGCATTTTTTCATGTATATGTTGGCCAGTTGTATGTCTTCCTTTGAAAAAAGTCTATTCAGCCCCTTTGCCCATTTTTTTAATTGGGCTATTTGGTTTTTTTTTACTGTATAATTGCTTGAGTTTCTGGTATATTATGGATAATATTCCCTTGTTGAATGCACAGTTAGCAAAAATTTTCTCCTACTCTGTACATTGCCATTTCACTCTGCTGATTGTTTCCTTTGCTGTGCAGAAGCTTTTTAGTTTGATATAGTCACAGTTGTTTATTTTATCCTTTGCTGCTTGTGCTTTCAGCCCATGTTCATGAAGTCTGTGCCCAGACCTAGTCGCTGAAGTTTTTCACCTATATTTTCCCTTAGTAATTTTACAGTTTCAGGTCTTATACTTCAATCTTTAATACATTTTGAGTTGATTTTAGTGTATGGTGAGAGGTGCATATCTAGTTTCATTCTTGTGCATATGAATATCCAGTTTTCCCAGCACCACTTGTTGAAGAGGCAGTCATTTCCCCAAAGAAGATTTCTGTTTCCTTTATACAATATCATATGGCTGTAAGCCTGAGGGATGATTTCTGGGTTCTCAATTCTACTCCAGTGGTCTGAATATCTATTTTTATTTTGGTACCATGCTGTTTTGGTTACAATTTCTTTGTGATATGATTTGAAGTCAGATAGTGTTATGCATTCAGCTTTATTTAATTATTTATTTATTTTGCTCAGGATTGCTTTGATTATTCAGGGTCTTTTGTTGTTCCATACGAAAGATAAGATTGTTTTGTTTTGTTTTGTTTTGTTTTCCATTTCTGTGAAGAATGTCCTTGGTATTTTGATGGAGATTGCATTGAATTTGTAGATTGTTTTGGGTAGTATAGACATTTTCATAATGTTAATTCTTCCAATCCAAGAGCATGAAATATCTTTCTAGCTTTTTGTGTCTTCTTTAATTTCTTTGAGAAGTGGTTTGTAGTTATCATTGTAGAGGTCTTTCACCTCCTTGGTTAAATTGATCCCTAAGTATTTTATTTTTGTGTGACAATAGTAAATGGGCTTACTTTCTTTGTTTCTCTTTATGTTAAGTAATTATTTGAGTATATAAATACAACTGATTTGGGGGTATTTATTTTGTATCCTGCAATGTTACTGAAGTTATTAACCAGCTCTAGGAGTTTTTTGATAGTCTTTAGGTTTTTTTCTATATATAGTATCATGTTGTCTGCAAATAGAGAAAGTTTGACATCATCTTTTCCAATCTGGATTCCCTTTATTTCTTTCTCTTGTGTCATTTGGCTTATTTTAATCAATATTTTTTTTCAAGTAAATAGAAGCAAAAACATAGCTTAGAGTCCACTTTGAAAGTGTGTTTTGGAGAAGAGATTGGATTATAATACAGGGAGGTGATCAGAGCAGATAAACAAAAGGTGAGAGAGAAGGCTGACTATGTAATTAGGGTCACAATGTGGCTGTGGAAATACATCCACAGTTTATTTTCTGTGTTTCAAATACTGGCAAAATGTCAGAACAAACCAGAAAAACAGAAAGGAGGAAAAAAAAAAAGAAGGCAAAAAAAAACAAAACATACAAAAATCTTTCAAAAATCATGTCTAACATCTAAATTTCTTATTTCCTTGGGAACAAAATACATAATATATACAGAGACCTATATAATGGTGAAATATGGGAATATTCATCATTAATGAGCAAACTTTCTTTAATTTATAGTTAGGTTAAAAATTAATTAGCCCTTAATTACCGGAAGACTTTCATTTAATTAAAATCAACTAATGGCCTGAGTAGCTATGCTACAGTACACTGAGAGTCTGAATTCATAAGTAGTTTGAGAGTGAAAATAAGTAGATATTATTTATACATTAGCAACTTCATTTAGGTGAGAGTTATCGGTGATTAGCTGAATCTTACAATAAAGGCCTCAGATAAGAATGTTTCTAATGTAATATGCCACATGGCTGATGTTAGAGAATTGTTTGTGATGATGAGAATTTTGCTTTTATTTTTGTTAATATTGTTTTTAATGATGCCTCAAAAACACACCACATGGGTACATACAGCAAAAATAAAATAACTATGGCAGGAAGTCTAAAGTGCCTGAAAGCACCTAGTATAGATTCAGATATTTAGTTAGATATCACATTGTCTCCTTTTTGCTTAACAAATAAATAATAATACTCGAAAATACTACTTATGTGTCACTGTACCTGGGCAAGCTTATGAATATACTCATATTAATGCATAAATACATGTACATTTAGCCCATTTTTCTGATGGCTGATGTTGCTATCACCTGTTGTTAAAAGCCAGATTTAGTTTGAGAGTGTCAGAGTTTACAACAGCTTTTCACATTTGACTGTTAATATTGTCAAATTTTCTGGCATGAGTAAACTCATAAAGCTTTTACAAGCACCTCAAATATCTTTTTTTCCCCATTTGCCAAGGTTAAGTCTACCTTTTGTTGTTGCTTTTAAGTAATGAAAAACATATCATGTTTTGGTCACTGGACATATTACCAAAAAAATAAAAAGCAAAAAAAACCCTAAAATACTAAATTATATCATTTGGATTAAACTTACATTCCATAGAAGAATGTTTTCTCATATCCTGTGGAGACTTGGAGATTCACCAGTAACCTTAATGGGACTCCCTTGAAAACAAACTTGTTTGGGTGCATATTAGCCCATTTCTGTTGCTTATAATGGAATACCTGAAATAGTAATTTATTAACAAAATGAAATTTATTTCTTACAGTTTGAGGCTGGGAAGTCCGACTTCAATGGAATACATCTGGGGGCCGGCCCGTGGCTCACTCGGGAGAGTGCAGTGCTGATAACACCAAGGCCACGGGTTCAGATCCCATATAGGGATGGCCGGTTAGCTCACTGGGTGAGCGTGGTGCTGACAACACCAAGTCAAGGGTTAAGATCCCCTTACCGATCATCTTTAAAAAAAAAAAGAAAAAAAATGGAATACATCTGGTGACAGTTTTCTTGGTGGGGTGACTCTCTACATTAACTCAGAGTATCACATGTCAAGAGAAATGGGCTGAACAAGAGAGCTAACCTTCTCCCTGTCTCTTCTTATAAAGCCATCAGAACCACACCCATGATAATTTATTACTCCATGAATGGATTAAGCCATTCGGGAGGGCAGAGTCTTCATGATCCAATCACCTTTTAAAAGCTCCACCTTTCAAATACCATAATTGTATTAACCACCCTCTTAACACTGTTACAGTGGGGATCAAATTTCCAGTACATGAACTTTTGGGGGACACATTTTACCCATAACATAGTGGATACATTTAGTTTGGATTAATCTGACCTCATACTGATAAAAGGAATTGGGATTCTGAGGCATGAGTGATAATTTAACAGTGTATAACTTTACAAATATATTGAAAGTTACATGCCAGGAATATTTTGAAGCAATTAGATTTTTTTTATGGGGTCCAGAATTATATTTCAATACATGTATACAACATGCAGTGATCCAATCAGGATAGTTAGCAAAAATTTATTGTTTCTTTTTGATGGAAATTTAAGTTCCTCTTGTTTGGCCATTTGAATACATATGATAAATTGTTAATTATAAATGCCTAGCACTACTTTACACCAATACAACTTACTTTTCGTATCTAGCTGTAATTTTGTGTCCATTAACCAACCTCTTCTTATCCCTACTTCCTCCTCTTTCCTGCCTCTAGTAACCATAGTTCTTCTCTTCTAAAAGTTCAACTTATGATGATGATGATGATGATGATGATGAT
This sequence comes from Galeopterus variegatus, assembly GCF_000696425.1. Taxonomy (NCBI): domain Eukaryota; kingdom Metazoa; phylum Chordata; class Mammalia; order Dermoptera; family Cynocephalidae; genus Galeopterus; species Galeopterus variegatus. The sequence continues at coordinate 187,339 of NW_007730740.1, read as the reverse complement.
GTTATTTTTATTATTATTATTGTTTAGCTTTCCACATATGAGTGAGAACATGTAGTATTTCTCCTTCTGTGCCTGGCTTAAACTTCAATTAAATTAAACTTTAATTAAACTTCAATTCTAAAGTTTAATATTTTCTTAAGTGGCTAGATAAATAGCTCTCAAATAATATTCTGTATCAGAATCACTGTGAGACAGGGAGAGAAAAAGAGAGAGAGATTCCAACAGCCTTTATTCCATACCTCTTTGATAGAATCTGAGAAAGTAAGGATATCCTGAGGCTTTACATTTACAAAAATCTGTTTATGTGCTTCAGATTCAAGGTAATCAGACAAATTTATACTGACTCCTGATATAAGCATAAATTTTAATTTTGTTCTAGCTTGACCTTTCTGAGGTTATTTGCAACTGATGCAGTTTTTGTTACTTTATCTGTCCTGCCCTCATCTGTAGCATTAATTTTCCAACAGTAATCATCATAATTTTTTTCATATTTTATAAAAAATACATAAATCTAATTTAAAAATACAGTCAGAAAAAATGGTCCCATTTAAAAGTTGTCTACAGTTAATTATTGTAGTTACTAATATATATTTTGCAAAATAAGTAAATTTATGTTAAGCACTATGAAGATTTATGTTAAGTATTCTCTTTTTAAAGTCTCAAAAATTAAAGAGCATATCAGTAAGTTTACACAATACTCTGATGAAAACTTGTATGTCATAAACCTGCAAGATGAGAGAGAACATTGTAGGTATAGCTAGGACAATAAACTTGTTTTCTTCATAATGTTTAGAGTTTTGAAATGAGGCACTGTGAGTTGGACAGGATCATAATGCAGGGATGTAGATTCAATGTGGGGGAACAAACTAAGATCTGAAATTAATCTAGGAGCTCATATTTCAAGCCCTTCAAGCAAAGTTAGTCACCAGGAACAAAAATACACAGCTGTTACCTGAGAAAATGACTTCCAGTGATAAAGTTAATGTATAAAAACATAGTTACACAAACATATAGTACAAAAGTAATATTTGTATTATATTCATAAGCACATCTATTATGTGTTACTATACCTTGTCTTTGTAGAAGTTTTCATATTTTTCAAAGATGTTTTCACAGAAATGATCTCAGGTGCCCTCAAAGCAGCCCAATGCAATAAGCTGAACACGTTCAATGTCTTCATTTTACATAGATTCTGTCAAACACTGAGGATCAGAGTTTAATTGGATAAAGTAAGCTCACATGTCTGTAAGCCTCCTGGTCAGAAAGGTCCTCAATTAAGTTCTGTGTCACATATGTGGATCTAAAATGTCAAACAATGGAACTTATGATTTAAAAAAAACTCAGTCAAATAGATTGAGTCTGTAAACACAGATAAAATCCTACAGAAATGTTAAAAGTAGATAGAAGTAATCTCTGAATCATAATAAATGAAATTGAGTTTGTTGACACATGTCATCCCATAAAGAAGCAAGCAGTTGGCGTATAAAACCCTTGATTAAGAGCAAGAAACAAGAATCAAGATAAATAGCAGCGATGAACCATTTTATTTGCCAATGTTTCTTGAAAAAGTCAATTCATCTTTCGCTCTTCAGTTTGTCTGTATATATAAAATGGGAAAAAATGTCATCAGGCTTTACGTTACATTCTAAATCAAACAGCTGACTTTGAACCATGGTGTTTTCAATTTACGGAGGCCTGACATTATCTGTCATTGCCATCTTATGTGCAATGTGGTTGCTGAGACTTTAGAGGAAATTTTAACTGATGGCAAGAAGTGTTTGTTTTCATAATAACACACTAAATGCATGCTTAAGTTATAAATATATCATTCTGTATTTTTATAATGGGATATAAAATATAAGAAATTATAAAATATAAGAAGCAGCCTAAACAAATCTTATGCATGCTTAAAACATACTTCTATTTTATAGCAGATACTTCTTGACAATGTATCTGTGTGCTGGACACTGAGCTTAATGCTGAGTAACAGCCCTGCCTATGAGGCCTGTGGAGTCTAACTGTGAAGACAGACAAGTGTACAGGCAAAGTTTACTCAGCACTCACTCTGGGCCAACTCCATGCTAGTTGTGGAATACACAGATGGTAAGTATATGGTACAATTATAACTAAGGATATTTAAAAGTAGAATGTCTAGGTCTTGTTGAGAAAGTGAGATTTAGTATCTTGTT
>NW_007730740.1:182708-184277 GCF_000696425.1 Galeopterus variegatus | reverse complement strand
TTTTTGAGATAATTGTATCAATGTTTTATAAAAACTGATCTGTGAAATTTATAAGCTCATTCAGTGATTCCTTAGTAAAAAATTCAAAAGTAAAAAATTATCATAAAAAAACTGATACTTCTAATAACTGTTGATGAATGGACCAAAACATTTGACAGCTGAAAACTATTTGATCAAAAACACAATTCTTTTTATTTCTGTGACAAGCATATTGGACCAAATTTGATGTACATTGCACTTCATGAATTGATACTGAGTTTTAAATGAATAATAATTTACAATAGTAAATTGAAAACATTTATCAGTTCTGCATTATCCTCCACAAATGTTCTCAGCTATTATTTTATGGTTTGAAGGGATTGACCTAAGCATTCTGCTTTCAATATATTTGATGGAATTTTGGATGTGTAGATGTGTAAGACATTTCTTTTTGTACTCAAATTGTTTAAGAACATAGACAAGCAGTGCCAACTTTTTATTTGTCTCTCTTTTGACAATTGTTCCAAGACAATAAAGGCTTGTTTGATTAAATCTCAAAACAAATCAATGCTCTCTTCATTCATGTACAGTCCAGGAAGTTAGACAAATTTTCTCATGTTGATTATTATTTATAACAAATATCTTCATGAATCAGCCTGTTGGTGTAGTCTTTGAAGGTTAATACTGTGCCATCTCTTGGGGTGGTCTAAGGCAGCACCCAAGATGCTTCTGTATTTGTATTGGGTAGCAATTAAGAGAATAGATTCTAAACCAAAATTCTTGGTTCAGAGTCTGATCCACTCTCTTTTGAGGTGTGTGACTTTAGGAAATATACCTAGCCTCCTCAGGCCTCTGTTTTCTAATGAGTATAATAGGGAAAATAATAGTGCCTTCATTATCAAGTCATCCTAAGAGATTAGATTAGTGAACATATAGTAATGCACTTAGAATAATGTCTGGCATGCAATGAATGCTGTGGGATCATTGATAATTGGTATTGTTCTTGACGAATTCAAGGTCTAAATCATGAAATGGCCTCTCAGATGCCTTTTTGCAGTGCACATCAAACTAATAGAAGAAATGACGTGATCATTTTTTAAGGAAGATTTTGTTTAGCAGGCAAATGAATATTTTCTAATGCAATGCTAGGGCTAATTTTCCATTTTTTGAGATGAATGTGAATAAGTTAATTTATCATTTTAATTGCATGCTGATAATTTTCCCAAAACTCTCATTATTTGGCTTTAAATGCAACTTAGTACATATTCTTTTTAACAATAATGCAAGCAAATAATCCCAGTATTCCCATTCATTAAGTGTGCTAATATTTGGAAAATGTACTTCTAAATATTTTGCTATATGTACAACAGATTATATAAACAAATTCATTTTAGAAAGGCAGTCTTTAAATTTAATTATTCACATAGTTAAAATAAAAAAGCCATCACCACTGTTATGTGTAGATGGCAGGTAGAGGAGTTGCTTTGATACTTAATTCTGTCAATATCTACTCAGGGAATATTTTGTAATGTTAAGTTAAAGGTAGCTATAAGTATAATTTTTAATAAAAATAAAATAATTATATGATTT
>NW_007730740.1:178861-181392 GCF_000696425.1 Galeopterus variegatus | reverse complement strand
AATAAGTAGTTATTACTTAATGAATACCAACTGTTATATTTATTCATGTTCTTTTAAATGTGATTTTCAGACAACATCTATCAAAAGTAGAGAATAAAATATTTATTCCTCACTGTAATAACATGTTGCAGTATTATACTCAAGTTCCCTAGCCTAGCCAAAGAATCATAGTATGAAACCAAGCATCCCCAGAAAGAATTAAATCAAAATACAACCATAAAGAATAGATTACAAGGGGATAGAAAGTAAATCTTAGAAAAGATAATGCTCTTGACTTGAATTTGTTTCTCTTGAAAGGCTTTATATTTGCGCCAACATGATTTATACTATCTTAAAACTATGACATAGCTACTGATAAGGGATAAATATGTCCCACAAAATTCATGTATTGGAAACTTGACCTCCATTGTAAGAGTATTAAGATGATGGGAAATCTAGTTGTGATAATTGAATGGTGGGAGCTTTAAAATTTGATTAGATTGTAAGGACTGTGACCTTGTGAATGGACTAATTCACAAAGCAATGAGCATAATTTTGATTGCTATATAAGGAGACTGAGTGAGAAGGTTTACTCTCTTGCTCAGCCCATTCTCACCACCTGGTGAGACTGCATCACTCTAGGGAGTCACCACCAAGAACAAGACCCTCATGAGGTGTGTTCCCTGGACTTTGGACTTTACAGCCCTGAAATAGTAAGAAATAAATTTCATTTTTTAGTGGATATTGTAAATGGGCTAGCTTTCTTGGATTTTTTTTTTCCCTGCATGTTCACTCTTGGTGTATAAAAATGCTACTGATTTTTGTGTGTTAATTTTTTATTCTGCAACATTGCTGAAATCAATTTATAAACTCTAAGAGTTTTTTTTGTAGAGGCTTTAGGCTGTTCAACATATAAGATCATGTCATCTGCAAACAGGGACAGTTTGACTTCATCTTTTCCAATCTGGATGCCCTTTATTTCCTTCTCTTTTCTGATTGCTCTTGCTAGTACATCCAACAGTATATTGAATAGGAGTGGTGAGAGTGGGCACCCTTGTCTAATTCCTGTTCTTAAGGGAAAGGCTTGCAGCCTTTCCCCATTTGGGATGATATTGCCAGTGGGTTTGTCATATATGGTTTTAATTGTGTTGAGATACTTTCCATCTATACCTAACTTGTAGAGAATCTTTATCATGAACAAATGTTGAATTTCATGAGATGCTTTTTCAGCATCTATACAGATGATCATATGGTTTTTGTCTTTGCTTTTATTGAGGTGGTGTATTGCATCCATTGATTTGTGTATGTTGAACCAAACTTGAATCCCTGGGATTAATCCCACTTGATCATGGTGTATAATTTTGTGTATGTGTTGCTGTACTCTGTTAGCTAGTATTTTATTGAGGATTTTTGCATCTATATTCATCAAGTATATTGTCCTGTAGCTTTCTATTTTTGATATATCTTTGTTTGGTTTTGGTATCAGGATGATGTTTACCTCATAGAATGAGTTTGAGAGAATGGCCTCTGTGTCAATCTTTTGGAAAAGAATATTTTGTAGAGAATTGGTATCAATTCCTCTTTGAAGGTTTGGGAGAACTCTGCAGTGAACCCGTCTGGTCATGAGCTTTACTTTGTTGGGAGCCTTCTGAAAATAGCTTTAATCTCTTTTATTGTTGTTGGTCTGTACAGATTTTCTGTATATTCTTGGCTTGCTTTGGTAGTTTGTATGTGTCCAGAAATTTATCTCTTTCCTCCATATTTTCAAATTTGTTGGTATATAATTGTTTATAGTAGTCTCTGATGATTCCGTATATTTTTGTAAGGTATCAGTTGTAATATCACCTTTTTCATTTCTAATTTTTGTTATTTGGTTCTTCTGTCTTTTTTTCTTATTTAGCCTTGCTAATGGTTTGTCAATTTTATTTATCTTTTCAAAACAACAAAATTTTTTTTCATTGATCTTTTGTATCATTTTCCAGGTTTCTATTTCATTTAGTTCTGCTCTTTCCTTAATTTTTTCTTTCCATCTACTAAATTTGGGTTTGGATTGTTCTTGTTTACCTAGTTCTTTAAGGCGAAGTATTAGGTTATTTATTTGCCATCTTTCTGTTCTTCTGAAGTAAGCCTTTAATGCAATAAATTTCCCCCTTGGTAGTGCTTTTGCAGTATCCCACAGGTTTTCGTAAAAATAAAATACATAGGAAAAAGTTAACCAAAATGTGAAAAATCTCTATGAAGAGTCATACAAACCACTGTTGAAAGAAATTAAAGAGGACACAAGAAGATGGAAAGATATCCCATGCTCTTGGATTGGAAGAATCAATATTGTGAAAATGTCCATATTACCCAAAGTGATCTACAGATTCAATGCAGTCCCCATCAAAATTCCAATGACATTTTTCTCAGAAATGGAAAAAAAACTATCCAGACATTATATGGGATAAATAAAGACCACACATAGTGAAAGCAATCCTGAGCAAAAAGTAAATAAATAAATAAATAAATAAATAAATAAAGCTGGAGACATAACACTACCTGACTTTAAAGTA
>NW_007730740.1:176982-178043 GCF_000696425.1 Galeopterus variegatus | reverse complement strand
AACACTTCCTTTTTTTAAATTAGAATTCACATCTATAATAACCAAAACAGCCTGGTACTGGCATAAAAACAGACACACAGATCAATGGAATAGAGTAGAGAACCCAGAAATCAACCCACACACCTATAGTCATCTGATCTTTGACAAAGGCACCAAGCCTATACACTGGAGAAGAGACTGCCTCTTCAGCAAATGGTGCCGGAAACTGAATATTCATATGTAAGAGAATGAAGATAGACCCATACCTCTCACCATATAGCAAAATCAACTCAAAATGGATTAAAGACTTAAATATACATCCAGAATCAATAAAACTCCTTAAAGAAAACAGAGGTGAAACAATCCAGGAAGTAGAAGTGGATACAGACTTCATGAATATGACTTCAAAAGCACAGGCAACCAAAGTAAAAATAAAGAAATGGGATTATATCAAATTAAAAAGCTTCTGCACAGCAAAAGTAAAAATCAATAGAGTGAAAAGACAACCAATAGGGTGGGAAAAACTTTGCAAAATATAAAATTGAGAAAGGATTAATATTCAGAATATACAAGGAATTCAAATAACTTTACAGCAAAATCCAAATAACCCAATTAAAAAATGGGCAAAGGAGCTGAATAGGAGTTTCTCAAAGGAAGCCATAAGAATGGCCAACAGACACATGAAAAAATGCTCAACATCACTCAGGATTCAGGAAATGAAAATCAAAACCACTTGGAGATAGCATATTATTCCATTTGTGTTGGCTAATATCCAAAAAACTGAGAATGATAAATGCTGGTGAGGTTGCGGAGAAAAGCGAGCTCTCATATACTGTTGGTGGGACTCCAAAATGGTGCAGCCTCTATGGAAAATGGTGTGGAGGTTCTCAAACAATTACAGATAGATATACCATATGNTAAATAAATAAATAAATAAATAAAGCTGGAGACATAACACTACCTGACTTTAAAGTATAATACACAGCTATAATAACCAAAACAGCCTGGTACTGGCATAAAAACAGACACACAGATCAATGGAATAGAGTAGAGAACCCAGAAATCAACCCACACACCTATAG
>NW_007730740.1:172198-176007 GCF_000696425.1 Galeopterus variegatus | reverse complement strand
CCAAAATGGTGCAGCCTCTATGGAAAATGGTGTGGAGGTTCTCAAACAATTACAGATAGATATACCATATGACCCCGCTATCCCACTGCTGGGAATATACCCAGAGGAATGGAAATCATTATGCTGAAGGGATACCTGTATTCCCATGTTTATTGCAGCACTATTTACAATAGTCAAAAGTTGGAACCAGCCCAAATGTCCATCATCAGATGAGTGGATAAGGAAACTGTGGTATACTTACACAATGGAATACTACTCTGGTATAAAAATATAATGAAATACTACCATTTGCAGCAGCATGGATGGACTTAAAAAATTGTATTAAGTGAAAGAAGTCAGGCACAGAAAGAGAAATACCACATGTTCTCAAGTCTTTGTGGGAGCTAAATATAAATAAATTAATTAATTAATAAACAAACATATAAATAAATATATAAATACACATAGAAATGGGAGGGAGAAGACACAATAATCACAATTCCTTGAACTTATTAAGACAAGTGAACACATATGATGTAGTGGGAAGCAGAGGGGACAGAGGGAGAGGAGCAAGAGGAACTGGTAAAGGGACAAGAAAATCAACTACAATGTACATTGAGAAGTTAAAATAAAATACAATAAAATAAAGAAATAAATTTCATTTATTTATAAATACCCAGTTTCAGGTGTTCAGTTATAAGCAACAGAAAAGGAGCTACTAACAACCTCTCCCTATTCCCCCCCCTTCCCAGTCTCTAGTAACGTCAATTCTACTCTCATCTTCTATGAGCTTACTTTTTTTTTTTTTAATCTCCCACATGAATGAAAACATGTAGTATTTATCTTTATTTGCCTGACATTTCACTTAACATATCTTCCAGGCTTATCCATGTTATTTCAGATGACATGATTTCATTCTTTTTAAGGCTGGGTATTGGACTCCATTGTGTGTATATGCCATACTCTCCCTAGTTGTCTAGTGGTTAAGATTCACAGTTCATTACCTTTTACTTTTAACTAAATTTCCACTTCAATTTTATGATATACACATTTGAGAAAAGATTTCTTTTCATTGATAAACGAAGCCATTTTTCATACTTCATTCATTTTTCAAAATAAGGAAAGAGTCTTTAACAATTAAAGATCATGTATAATTTAATAAGTAATACTGCAAAAGAATCTGAGAAGTATTATATGTTCATTTTCTCTAAATAAATGTGGTTTCAAGATATCACATTCTAAATATACACATCAAATTGCCTTTATTTATCTTTTAAAGAAAGCTAAGAAAAATTATCCTGTAGCCAGAATTGCTGAGACCAATTAGAAAGATAGAATAGTTGAGCTCCATATTCTCAAAGACTGGGGTGGTAGCTACAGTTCACTTATTTGCTTCTTTGCTTAGACCTAAGATGTCATTTATAAGTAAATGACAGCCATATTATAGAAAAATGTGATAAATATTTAAAAATACAATGAAGTAGAGAAACTGACTTTCATGAGAGCTACATTTCTTTAGGTCTTTGTATCTCCAGTGCCTGGAAGAGTGTCTGGCACATATTTAACAGTCCAAAATATTTGTTAAATTAATGAATAATGAGTGAATAAATTAATAAGTTAATCAAGAGGGCATATATTTATTCTTATATGAATTAATAATTTTGGTGCAGTAGAATAAAATCTGTCTAAATTATAGAATAGAGTTTTTTCATGGATTATTCATAATTTAAAATTCAAAATGCATACAGAAGAAAAAGATTTAGAAGGTGAATGTATTCAAACGCTGAAATAAATTCATAATCACTTTCTCTTTTGAGTTCTTGAGATTTTGTATAGATCAGATATTCATGATAGGGACTGATATCTTAGAATATATCCATAAGTTATAATTTAATTTACATGCTGAACAGATATTTATGTTGTTTTTATTGTTTGATGGACTCTATGGTAAACATTAGGAATATAGCAGTGAACAACACAAATATTGTCTTTGTCATCAGGAAGTTGACATTTTAGTCCAGTGGATGTCATTTGTTTATGGATGACTTAGATCTACACAAAGAAACAAAGAAGTCCATTGTAGCTACTTTTCCATATTCTTTGAGAATATGGAACTAAACTACTCTTTATAGCTTCCTAATTTGTCTAGGTGATTCTGGGTAGAAAATATTCTTTTCTTAGCTTTCATCAAATAACAACTAAGGACTACCTGTTGTTCTGTGTGCTTAGAATCTGATAAAACATTTACATAGATGAAATGACCTAGGACCAACTCACTTCCTTGCCAAAAAAAAAAAAATTAGAACAATGAAAAATTAAAATAAAATCTTATATTGTGGGCAAAGAAGATTTATTTCATAAGCAATAACTTGTCCATTCCTGAATATGAAAGTGCATTTTTGTAAACTTAGAGCATACAGAAACCTTTTGGACTCTAAATTTAGAAATAAGCTGAAGGTGTAAGCCCCATTTAATGTTGGTAAAAAGTCAGTTTATTTCTCCCCCAGAGAGCAGTGGCTATATTGCTCATTATGATCTTAGAAGCAGGTGCTTGTACATTCTTGTCTTTAGTATAAAAGACTTTCTATTTCAGGTCAGGTGATAAAAATGAAAGTGTAAATGTCAATTCCAATACCTCCAGATTCCTTTAAATAATGAAAAAAAAAAAAAAAAGAACCTATATGTTAACTCAGTGGGGAATGGTTCCACACAGTTCTCTTAACTTTACGTCAATCACTTTTTTCAGTCATAGGAACTACATCTCTAAAACAGTAGTAGCTAAAATAAAGCAGACTTTCCTGAAATCCAATTGTCAGCTTACTTTATTTACTTACTTTATAAATGCACATTTTGTCTGACTCTCTGCTCATGGGTACAGAATATAAATACTTAGAGCAACTGAAATATACCATATGCTTTTTTGCAGTGGAAAGTTTCCAAGCATCTCTGCAGAGCTTATCTCACTTGCCTATTGACAAAAAGCATTTTTTCTTGACACAGTTTCTACTTGGCTTACACATATAAGCTGACTCCACAATAAAAAATATCCACCTGAAAAAATAGGTGTTTTGGAATTCAGTATTTGAGAATTTAGAACTTAGCTTGTATGGCTGCCAAATTTGAACGTGAGGATATTTCACAAGTAAAGAATGTTTTGTGTTCGGGTTTATGTGCCTGTAACCTTGAACTGATCCCTAAAGTGATTTTATATTTCCCATTGATAATAAGTCAGAAATAGGTCTTATGTGTGTTTAAAATGATTACTTCCTCACACATTTTATAATAGTTGGATATGTAAATCAAATAAAATGACAACTTTTTAGGTTACATGGAAAAATAAGACAAAAGTTAAATTTACAGTTTCGTGTGTTGGTTGTCTTTCTCAGAAGTATGACATTGCAACAGTGTTTAGAAACAAAGGTGTTATTGCACATTTTAATTGCCAGGGCTGTTATACCTGCAGCCTCTTACAAGGGGCTCTGTCTTTTCCCATGCCCTGACCTTAGACATAGTCTCACATAGTCAAGTTTGCACCACCTGTCTTTGCTCTATCTGATCACAGTTGATTGAATTGAGCTAAGTACCTGACCCAAGGCAGATGGTCCATAGCATGACTAATAGCATATGAAAAAGCCAAGGATGAGCATACTTTCTCTGAGGAGTCTGTATAACTCAAAAGTTGAGAGACAATGTATTCATAGTACATGTTGTATATGAGAATATTCACAGGGGCAGAGGTACATTATGAAGTACCATGAGCAAGCTAAAACTCAGGGTATACCTGAGTTAGGGGGCAAGGAAGTTGTGATGTAGCAGAAAGTGTATGAGAA
>NW_007730740.1:165769-172042 GCF_000696425.1 Galeopterus variegatus | reverse complement strand
CTCAGGGTATACCTGAGTTAGGGGGCAAGGAAGTTGTGATGTAGCAGAAAGTGTATGAGAAGAGACAAAAAGAAGAAGAAAAGGATCTTCAATTGGTAGTGCAAAGAGACCCTGAGCATGTAAATGTACAAATTCCTAATGCTGAAGTTCCTCACAAAGAAATGCAATTTCCATGGACCCAAATAATCTTTAACTATCTGAGACCTGCTTAGCCATACTACCAGTTACCGTGTTTTGAGTGCAGGAAAGGAGGAAAAGCTATAAAATAAAAAGTTTTAAAAAAAAAGACATTACCATAATGCAAATGCCACATACATGTAATTCTGAGTTAACCACTTGAATTCTTTATTTAATATAATCCGTGTGGCAAATATGTTCACTTCTTCATTTAACTCATATTTGGAGCTGCCCTATGTGACCTCCATTTATTAAGCATCTACTATGGGCCTTATATTTGGGGATGTAACATCCTGCCTCTATGTATTTTTAAAGGAAGGTGATGCATGATAAATAACAAGTATATAAAACATACTGATTACGTAGTATATTCTTGAGTTTGAAATCCTTGATAAACAGCCTCTAATATAGAAAATCATCTGCAGAAGGTTTTTAGGGTGTCCCCTTTGAATGAACACCCGGGGGAGGGAGGAAGGAAGTAGGATTGGGCAGAGGGAGAAGCTGAATTGTACCACAGTCTTAATAAAGAGTTCCACAGGCTCTTTGGAGCTAGAATGTCCCTTCAGCCTTCCCTCACCTTGAAGCAAGTACCCCAGCTTTTATTTCCTTCCCCCATCCATGACTATTCTTAGAATGTAGGCTGTCCCCAGCGTGGAAAAATATTCTATTCAGCTGAGCACAATTTCTACAGAGAGGTTCAGCAGAGGGCTATTGACAGCCCAAGCTCCAAGAGCTGGGACAATAAATTCTGCAGCAGGATCTGGATGCTTCATCACAGATTCCCATGCAGGATATTGGAGCATGATGTATGCTATAAAAAGATGGATTTGGATAAGGGGAAACCAGACTATTAGAAGGCTCTATGAAANCGTATATTTTGAAGTAGAGCTATTAAGATTCATTTTAGAGTTTACAGAAAAGAAGAAAAAGGAGGTCATCAAAAAGGATGTTTTTAAGGTACTCCAGGCCCTCAACTGGAAAGAGGCAGTTAACATTCACTGAGATGAAAAAGGCTGGGATGGGGAGGGTACTTAGAGGGGAGGAGTGAGATGGTGGTGGGGGAGATTATCACAAAATGGGTTTTCAATCATTGGATTGGATGAAGTCACTAAGAAATTATAGAAAAATGAGAGAGAGAGAGGGGTTCCTTTAAAAGACACTAAAGAGCAATCAATGAGAAAGATAAACCACATTTTAATCCGCCTTTTCTCACCCACATGGAGCTAAATAAAAAGTTTAGCTTATAGAAGTACAGAATAGAATTGTAGTTACTAGAGACTGGGAAGGGGACGGAAATGAGGGCATAAGGAGAGGTTGGTTAACAGGTGCAAAATCAGAACTAGATAGGAAATATAAGTTATAGAGGTGTACAGTAGTGCTAGGCATCTATAATTAACAGTAATTTATTGTGAGTTTTCAAATGGCTAGAAGAGAGGGGCTCAAGTGCTCTCATCACAAAGAGATTATCAATTTTTGTGGTAATGAATGTGCTAACTACCCTGATTTGATCATTACACATTGTATATGTGTAATAAAATATAACTCCATACCTCATAAATATGTACAATCAATACATTTTAATTAAACTTCTCTTTAAAGTTTCAGAAACTTTAAAATAACTATATGAAAATACCAAGTGGGGCTTAAACCCTGATCTGGCTGACTATATAAACCTGCTTTTTTCTTAGAAACTAAGTGGGAGCCTGTAATGTAGAGATGTAGAAGCTTTATAAAAGATACACTACTTAAATGTTAAGAAGGTAAATTGAGGTACAATAATTTTTTTTTAATTTTTAATTTTTTTTCAATATTTTTAAAATTACTTTTTATACATATTTATGGGGTATAGAGTTAACTATCAGGAGGTACATTACAATTTTAAACAGTTAATTTATGCAAACAGCAATTCATGAATCAGGAAGTACCAGACCTAAAGAAGTTTTGGGCTCTATTCAAGAATTGTAAAGGACATGCTTTTATGGAGTGAATGTGGAAGTAATACAAAGAAAATATTTGATTGGTTACAGTCATGAAGTTGCCTTATTTCCCTATCCCTCTGGAAAGTCCCTAGTTATGTAATTATAAGTTTGTTGGCTGCTTCTGACTGATTGAGTGTAAGTTCTTTTTTTATCATTATTTTTATGTAGTAATTTTTTTATTTTAACTTCTCAATATACATTTTAGTCGATTTTTCATGACCCTCTCTTTACCTGTTCCTCTCCACCCCTCCCTCCCCGCCACATCATATCTGTTTACTTGTCTTTAAAAGTTCAAGGAATTGTGATTGCTGTGCCTTCTTCCCTACCCCACCCTATATTTGTTTGTGCGCTTGTTTATTTATTTATTTATTTTTAACTCCCACAAATAAGTGACAACATGTGGTATTTCTCTTTGTGTGCCTGACTCGTTTCACTTAATATAATTTTCTTTAAGTCCATCCATGTTGTTGCAAATGGTAGTATTTCATTCTTCTTAATAGCAGAGTAGTAAGTTCTTTTTTTTTTTTTCTTTAATATTTACAAGAAATGTAGGCATTTACAAGAAATGTAGGCATTTACAAGAAATGTAGGCATTTACAAGAAATGTAGGCATTTACAAGAAATGTAGGCATTTACAAGAAATGTAGGCATTTACAAGAAATGTAGGCATTTACAAGAAATGTAGGCATTTACAAGAAATGTAGGCATTTACAAGAAATGTAGGCATTTACAAGAAATGTAGGCATTTACAAGAAATGTAGGCATTTACAAGAAATGTAGGCATTTACAAGAAATGTAGGCATTTACAAGAAATGTAGGCATTTACAAGAAATGTAGGCATTTACAAGAAATGTAGGCATTTACAAGAAATGTAGGCATTTACAGGAAATGGCTCAAGTTAAGTTTTGCTTATGTTTGCCAATCAAGCGAGGGTAAGGTCAGTTATGAGACCTAATTTGCTTTGTCTGCTAAGGGATTTTTCAGGCATAGTCTTCATTTTGTTTAACAGGAGAAGAAAGAAACATCGTGTGTTATTGTTGAAGTGTAAATTATATGCTTTTTCCCTTCAAGAGCAGTATCTTCAAAAGTGAATGTACTTTCAAAATTGTTCTCTTCTCCATGATATTCTTTAGAGATAGTCAGACCTGGAACTCCTCACAGATATTGAGGAAATTCTCTCTCTCTCTCTCTTTTTTCTTTTCTTTTCTTTTTCTTTCTTTCTTTTTTAATGTTACACCTATCTAAATAATGCATTTAATAAGAGATGCTATTAATTTATTTTGATAGTCATCAGGGGAGAGATATTAAGAACTTTGTTTATTGGTGACCTCAATAGCTTTCTCTCTAAGGCTTGGATACCAATAAACACCTAGAGGGTGGATTTTGTGAAGTTTCTAGAATTAAAGAAGCAATTGCAGACTCAGTCCATGAGTACAGACCACTTATGTTGCTGTTGATGTTATTTATGTATCTTTTGTCTGGTGTCAATGAAATTCTTATATTTGGAACACTAAGTGAAGTCTCTTGGCTACACAAACTGCATTCTAATGACACCATGATACTTACATTATGTTATATACTTACATTATATTTACATTATATCATTTGGAATCTGAATCTTCTGACAATTAAAACCTACATTCTGGAACTCACATTAAGACTGACTAGCAAAGAGATAACATTTAGCTTTTGATAGAAACCTTATGACTCTTCTTGCACTGCAGTCCTGAGATAACATGTTGCTGGAGTTCCAAATAAAACTTTGAAGTGAGACTTTTTTTTTCAGGTCTATCTTTGCTTTCAATCCCTGTAGACGTCAGTCACTGCTCCAAATGCAAACCCATTTAGAGTGTACTGTTCTCTCTGACTCTCAACATCTCAGAGATTTGGGCATGGTCAAAGTTCCTTCATAGTTTAATCCATCGTGACTTGCGGAACTAGCATTTGTATGTACATTAGACAGAAACCTTTTNCCTCTGGAAAGTCCCTAGTTATGTAATTATAAGTTTGTTGGCTGCTTCTGACTGATTGAGTATAAGTTCTTTATCATTATTTTTATGTAGTAATTTTTTTATTTTAACTTCTCAATATACATTTTAGTCGATTTTTCATGACCCTCTCTTTACCTGTTCCTCTCCACCCCTCCCTCCCCGCCACATCATATCTGTTTACTTGTCTTTAAAAGTTCAAGGAATTGTGATTGCTGTGCCTTCTTCCCTACCCCACCCTATATTTGTTTGTGCGCTTGTTTATTTATTTATTTATTTTTAACTCCCACAAATAAGTGACAACATGTGGTATTTCTCTTTGTGTGCCTGACTCGTTTCACTTAATATAATTTTCTTTAAGTCCATCCATGTTGTTGCAAATGGTAGTATTTCATTCTTCTTAATAGCAGAGTAGTAAGTTCTTTTTTTTTTTTTCTTTAATATTTACAAGAAATGTAGGCATTTACAAGAAATGTAGGCATTTACAGGAAATGGCTCAAGTTAAGTTTTGCTTATGTTTGCCAATCAAGCGAGGGTAAGGTCACTTATGAGACCTAATTTGCTTTGTCTGCTAAGGGATTTTTCAGGCATAGTCTTCATTTTGTTTAACAGGAGAAGAAAGAAACATCATGTGTTATTGTTGAAGTATAAATTATATGCTTTTTCCCTTCAAGAGCAGTATCTTCAAAAGTGAATGTACTGTTCAAAATTGTTCTCTTCTCCATGATATTCTTTAGAGATAGTCAGACCTGGAACTCCTCACAGATATTGAGGAAATTCTCTCTCTCTCTCTTTTTTCTTTTCTTTTCTTTTTCTTTCTTTCTTTTTTAATGTTACACCTATCTAAATAATGCATTTAATAAGAGATGCTATTAATTTATTTTGATAGTCATCAGGGGAGAGATATTAAGAACTTTGTTTATTGGTGACCTCAATAGCTTTCTCTCTAAGGCTTGGATACCAATAAACACCTAGGAGGTGGATTTTGTGAAGTTTCTAGAATTAAAGAAGCAATTGCAGACTCAGTCCATGAGTACAGACCACTTATGTTGCTGTTGATGTTATTTATGTATTTTTTGTCTGGTGTCAATGAAATTATTATATTTGGAACACTAAGTGAAGTCTCTTGGCTACACAAACTTCATTCTAATGACACCATGATACTTACATTATGTTATATACTTACATTATATTTACATTATATCATTTGGAATCTGAATCTTCTGACAATTAAAACCTACATTCTGGAACTCACATTAAGACTGACTAGCAAAGAGATAACATTTAGCTTTTGATAGAAACCTTATGACTCTTCTTGCACTGCAGTCCTGAGATAACATGTTGCTGGAGTTCCAAATAAAACTTTGAAGTGAGACTTTTTTTTTCAGGTCTATCTTTGCTTTCAATCCCTGTAGACGTCAGTCACTGCTCCAAATGCAAACCCATTTAGAGTGTACTGTTCTCTCTGACTCTCAACATCTCAGAGATTTGGGCATGGTCAAAGTTCCTTCATAGTTTAATCCATCGTGACTTGCGGAACTAGCATTTGTATGTACATTAGACAGAAACCTTTTCACTGCTAATGGCTCACCTAACTGTAAATCCAGGAGTAAGAGGTAATTGAGCCATGATGAATTAAACAGCCCAAACAATGACATGTGAAATCTCTTTCCAGCCCATTTACTTGTGATTTCCCCTGCATTGAAGTGATGCTTCTGACCCTACACGTTCTCTGCCACAAATATCAGCCATGTTGGTATTTTCTGCTCCCGTGATAAAGGAATTATTTATAAATATTTTTATTACTACTACATCTGTTTTTTTAATAGTAATTATTTTCAACTCACACATGCACTGAGTATATCTCCATCTAGATATCTCATAAGCATCTCCAGCTTCAAATTATCATTTCCCATCTCCCCAACCCTAGTATGTGAATATCATGTTCTGGTGACTAGCACAATGACACATCCAGTTGTTTGAGTCACAAACTCATGGTTAATTTTAGTCACAAAATCCTATAAACTCTCCTTATTCTTGAAATGTTTAAATATTTTAAAGAAGTATAACGAACCCTTAAACAACACTTGACAGCTGCAATTCTTGTTTTTTTTTTCTTAGAGAAATTA
>NW_007730740.1:160502-165679 GCF_000696425.1 Galeopterus variegatus | reverse complement strand
TGGTGACTAGCACAATGACACATCCAGTTGTTTGAGTCACAAACTCATGGTTAATTTTAGTCACAAAATCCTATAAACTCTCCTTATTCTTGAAATGTTTAAATATTTTAAAGAAGTATAACGAACCCTTAAACAACACTTGACAGCTGCAATTCTTGTTTTTTTTTTTTCTTAGAGAAATTGTGTTTATTTTATTTTGACATAGAATCATGACTCTGAAATTTATAATTATCTGAAAAATGTTTGGAAAATTGCAGTGGTAGAAATATTATAGAAAAAAATCACAGAAACTGACTTTGCTGGGATCATAACTACATTGAAGAAAATCCACATGCAAGTAGTTTAACATTATTTTTTATTTTATTTACTTATTTATTTTTTTGGTTGTGGGCTGGTCCAGGGATTGGGAACCTTGACTTTGGTGTTATAACACCATGCTCTAACAAACTGAACTACCCCTCTAGCCCTGTTTAACAATATGTTAGAAAAATTAGTAAGAGCTCAATAAATAAAGATATGGACTATTCTGCATATCACACAACTTTCCTTACTAAGAAGCTAACTTATATCCTAAGCCCCCAAATAGGAAAAAAAAAAAAATTCTATACTGTATGAGATAATGATGTTTTTCTTCTTATGGACTGCGAACACACTGAACACAATTAATAGTGGCAGACATTAATATATTTTGAACATATTTTCTTTTCTGGACATCAAAAAGGTGTGGTAAGGCCAAAGTGTATTTTTATTGAAAAACTCCATTGCTTTTTTCTGACTCAATCTTTTTAAAAATTAGATCATTGTAAGTTGCAGGACAATGATTTCTAGAGAGCAAAAGAAGAATGACCTTCCCCGTGATACTTCTACCCAAAAAAAGAAAAATAAAGACTCTGTTTCTAAAAGCTAAATATCAGACTATGTCCTGACATTCATAGGTTAAAAATAGAAGCGTCTTAGTTAGAATCAGTAATTATTTTGTGTTATTTTGGCTAATAAGGGACCGTCATTACTCTGCTTGGCTGACAATCACACATATTCTACTTGAACTGACAATGGCTGAGCATTAACCTTATTGACCTTAGGAAAAAAATATAATAATGTGGCACATCTTTCAGTGTCTTATTATTCCGGGCAAAAAAGAAAACATTATTTTTTTCTCAGAATTAAGCAGTATTTTGAATTATAAGATTTTATCTCATAAAAATATATAAACATGTGTTCAAAGATTCATTTAAAGCACCAAATGAACCCATTTACATTTCAAAAATAACTAAAAATTGACCTAAAACATTAATAAATCATTGAGTTCTTATCCTTTCCTAACACGGGATGATTATAGCTGTCAATTGAGAAGCCCAGGATATGTCTATAATTGGGAGAAACTACCACCACCAAATGAACCCATTTACATTTCAAAAATAACTAAAAATTGACCTAAAACATTAATAAATCACTGAGTTCTTATCCTTTCCTAACACAGGATGATTATAGCTGTCAATTGAGAAGCCCAGGATATGTCTATAATTGGGAGAAACTACCACTAATATTTTGCCTCACTGTTTTGGTATCCATGTTCTTTAAGTTACAATTGCCATAATGTCACAGCTGTTTGCTTCATCATCCCCAAACCAAAGAGAGCTGTACAACAGAATAACTATTAGGCATTTTTAAAAAGATCAAAATAATACATGTTAAAGAAAATATGCAATAGAAATCCTTATAAGGAAAAGATCTCTAAGCTCCAATTTGCCCAGAGGCATAAATTAGAATATGTTATCTATCCTAGGACAGAGGGGTGGGGAAAGCTTCCTTCAAATCTATAAGTGATGGTTTATATACCACTATATTTTAATTAGTAGACTTTAGTTATGATTTATTGACTTTCTGCTCTCATGGGTGAGAATTTGGCAAATACTCCACTTTCACAAGTCTTCCATTTCAGTTATAATTGTTGTCATTATTTCTTGTTTTTTCTCAGTTACATTTTTTACTTTGATTAATATAATTAAATAACTTTTTCTTATTCCTATTGCTACAACAGTATCTCTTCTCTTGCTGTCTTGTAATTTGAGCATGTCAGTATTTCTGACTCTGTCCAGCTCTCTTCCTGGCTTGCTTTTAGAAAGTTGACAAGCTATAGCATTCCTATTACAATATCAAGGTTGATAACATTATTTCCTGTAGCCAGAATTAAGTTTCATGCATGGTTTATAGAGGTATAGGTAAAATTCATTGATATCATCATGACTAGAATATTACCAAGAAATCAAAGAGTAGATGTGTGCTTTTCTTAGGTCTACATGAAATACGTTGTTGTTGTAATTGTTGTCTTAACACATTCACCAGTCGCTCTAAAACTGGCTATATTTCAAAGTTTCTTGTATTTGAATCATTTATTTTGTGCGTGTGTTTTTTGACTGTTCTTGGAGAATCTTATTGTCTTTATTGTCGTATTGAGACTTTAGAGCAACTTTAATGGTCATGCTCTGTGATGCCTTCAGATCCAGCATCTTCAAGAACCGTCCCCTCCATGGTATTTTGTGACTGCCTTTTAGGTACATCTATCATTTTATTTTATTTTATTAACTTTGGACTTCTCATACTATATCTGTCACTTAGTAAATATATGTCAGTTAATGATGATGAGCTTATAGTAAAACTACAACAAAACAAGAAATAACATTTTCAGAAGCATTTGGAGTGCTTCACACTATATTGGGAAATAAAACACTTCAATTTTATTTTTCAAACCAATATGAATGTATTCCATTAAAAATTGCAGACTTGCCAGAAATTTTTTATTTAGGAATCAATTCTGCTTTGAAATTTTTCTTACTCATGCATATTGTATTTAAAAGAAGCTGGTGAAAGAGAAAGCTAAATATATATAACTGTAATAAAGAACTTGCTAAATACACAAACAATGCATCCATTTATATAGAAGGAGTTTCTAAGTATTTTCTGATAGTAAGTAAGAATATTTATTTTATTTCTACAGACTAGATCAAGAATATGGACTGGGAATTTGTGATTCTATATATTGATTACCAACTAATAACCTATTGGTAAGCAGGGAGCTCTCTGTGGAGAGAGGAGCCAACTGAAGTTCAGACCCTAGCTCCATCATTTATTAACTGTCTGAAAGCTCTTGTCAAGGTACTTGAAAAACTCTCTGAGGCTCAAATTCTACATCTCAAAAATGGGTATAACAATACTTAGTTGCTGCTTGTAGTGAATTCTAAATGTGATAGGACTTGTAAATAGTCTAGGCACATAGTAGGAAGTCAAAATTTATAATGGATATACTGTTACATAAAGAGTGTTGATTATCTCCTCAATCTCATTATATCAAATGATTTTTTCAAAAACTAGGCATTTTTTGAGGCTGCACTTCTCAGACTACTTTTATGATACACTGTATTATGTATAAGCACTTTGAGTGCATCAGAAAATACAGCAGTAATTCATTTGACTAGTTCTTTCTTCAGCAACTAATACAACAAATGTACTGAAAATGTAGCACAATTCCAAATAATAAAAAAATGTATTGATTTATATCTTATTATTTTATCACATCCAATTATTTCAGCCTAGGTAAAGTAAAAGTTTAATAAAACCTCAGATAAGAATTTATGAATAATGATTTAAAATCATTCAAATTATGTGGAATTCTTTTAATAGTAGTGAAAACTAAACTATTAAACTGTAAGCTCTGTCCATAGTGCTGAAAAATGTTTCATAAAGTATGTGTTGAAATCACTTAATACTGAAAAAGACCCTGAAACAAAGTCTCACTAAACATTCTTAGTTTGTTTTAGATAATTAGTGCCCTGAACCTCATTTAATTATCTTTAAGGCTCAAAAAAATAATATGGTGTTGCAATTTCTTCCAAGATTATCAAAGATTTAATAGAATACTTAGAAAGCATTTTAAATCCAATTAGTACTATATGTGGAAACAGGACTTTTCACATCCGTAAGGTTGACAGTAAATATTTATTTTCTGAGTGATACTTGCTAGTATTCTGCTTCCTTATTGCTTTTATGTATTTCATAGCAGGCTCAAAATCAGTTTGAAGAGATTGCACTTTTCGAAGTTAAACAATAGAGTTTGTGAAAGCAAACATTTACTCACTTGAGTGCTACAGTTCTATTTTAAATAACTCTGAATTTGTGTTAATAAGACTGTAAACCATTCTTTCTGACATAAGTTCCAGTTAACTGCACAATTTAAAAGCATAATATTTCCCTTACCATTTTCAAGTTTTCCCTATCTCTAGACTGTCATGATTTCTACTCTTGTATGTAACAAATAAAATAGTGTTAAAGTGCTTTAAAGTTCAAATAATTATCTCACATGTGTTGTCCATTCGTTATTTATAGTTTCTTATGTAAAACACATATTTCAGGTGAACAGTTTTCCCATAAGGATTTATGGATGTATTAGTCAATTTCTGTTGCTTATAACAGAAATAACTGAAACTGGGTAATTTGTGAAAAGACAATATTTATTACTTATGATTTGGAGGCTGGAAAGTCCAAACTCCAGTAGATGCATGTGATGATGGCCTTGTTGGTGTTGACTTTTCATAGTAATGTAAGGTGTCACATGGAAAGAGACAATATTTATTACTTATGATTTGGAGGCTGGAAAGTCCAAACTCCAGTAGACGCATGTGATGATGGCCTTGTTGGTGTTGACTTTTCATAGTAATGTAAGGTGTCACATGGAAAAAATGGCAGGAGCAGAGAGAGAGCTGTTCATAAGCTCTCTTTTTAAAGCCATCAGCACCACTCCCATGACCACCATTAAACCATCAATGGATTAATCCATTCGCTGGGACATGGTCCTCAAATCTAATCACATCTTCAAGGCCCCATGTTTCAATTACTGTGATGGAATTTGCCAACCTCTTAACACTGTCACGGTGGGGATTAAGTCTCAATGACATTTGGGGGGACATCCAATCCACAGCATTAATGTTCATCAAATAATTTTCACCACAGAATCTACCAGTCTACATGTATTCATACATAAACCCTCTGCCATTTTTTGTTTGTTTCATTGGTGGAACAGAATCATATCTAATTCTTTTTTTTTTTTTCTTTTTTGTCTTTTTCCGTGTCCAGCAACGGATCGCAACCCACAGTGTTGCCCCCGTACCGGACCGGGGACC
>NW_007730740.1:159316-160114 GCF_000696425.1 Galeopterus variegatus | reverse complement strand
ATGTTCTGCTATTTGCAGCAACATGCATTAGTTTGGAGAAAATTATGTTAAATGAAATAAGTCAGGCACAGAAAGAGAAATATTGCATGTCCCCACTCATAAATGGAAGCAAAGAAGGAAAGAAAGAAAGAAAGACCACACTAATATGTTGAAATTTCAGAAGGAGAGAGCAGATCTATATTCACTAGAGGTGGGAAAGTGAGAGGGAAAAGGGGGTTAGGGGGAAATTGAATGATGCACACAAAGAGTCATTATGATTCGTAATGATGTGCGTGCTAATAATACTGATCTGATCATCCCATACTGTACACAAATACTGACAGCCAACTCCATACCCATAAATATGCATAATCCATTATGTTTCAATTTTTTAAAAAGCAAAAAAAAAAGCTTTGCCTTTCTAGTCAATTATTCTTATCAATGTATAAAATGTTGTCATATCTACCATTTTCAAACTTCCCCTTGTTTCCAAAAACCATTCCACCTAATTTTCCATTTACCTCCTACTTTTCCCTACAGTAAAATTTGTTGAAATACTTGTTTCTTATTGTTCTTTTTTTTTACATAAATATGTATAAATATATATATATATATATTCTCCTACTCCTTTTTTGAATAAACACCAATCAGTTTTTCTTTCCAACAAGTTTATTAAAACTGCTTTTGAAAAGCGCTGTGAAATTCAAGTCAACTCTTTCTTGTTAGCTTCCTTGACATATTAATGACATTTGGCATGTGTTGACTTCCTCATCCTTGATTTTATATGTGTGTGAGTGTGTGTGTGTGTGTGTGTGTGTG
>NW_007730740.1:156913-158382 GCF_000696425.1 Galeopterus variegatus | reverse complement strand
GTGTGTGTGTGTGTGTGTGTGTGTGCGCATATAAATTATACACACGCACATGCATGTGTTCTTCAAAAAGTTCATGGAGAATAGAAGTTAAAAGATAATACAAATCTTTCCATAAACTTTTTGAAGATCGTCAGCTGTGCTCATATGCACCAAATACATCCAAAACTTAATTCTTTGCCTACCTGACAGGATTTTCTCAAAGTATTCCTCATCTCAGTAAATGTAGTAGATGGCAACTTCATTCTTCCAGTTACTTAAGCCATAAAATACTGTTATTATAAACTTCTGTATTTCTTTCATTCCTCACATTATTCTATGAACAAATTCCATGGGTTCTGTCTTCAAAATATTTTCAGACTCTGAATTCTTTTTACTATTGACTATTGCCATAGTTATCACCAAAGTTAAAGTTACTATCATTTTTACCCCTGTGTTTTGTAATAGCATTCTAATGTTCCTACCTTTTCTACTCTCTCTCCTTAATAGTTTATTATCCACACAGTAGCCAGAGTGATCCTTTCAAAATCTAAATAGAATTTATCCTGTTGCTATACAGACTATCGTAGACTAAGTGGCTTATAAACAAACAAACAAAACATTTATTTCTCAAATTTCTGAATGATCTGAAGTGCAAGATCAAGGTGCCAGCAGAATCAATGCCTGGTGAGATCCTGCTTTCTGGCCTCAATTTATCTTGAATATATTAACAATATCTCCACATCAGGACTTTCACATTTTTCCTGTCTCTAATTTTTCTCTCAATATATTTGTGTTTTATACATCTTCCTCATGCTACAAAATGAGGTCATTGGTTATAGGTTACCTCACTAATTATCTGTCCAATTAATTAATAACTAGTAACGTTTGTGATTCCTTCTAGAGAGAAATTAGAGAATTACTGGTCACATGGAGAGAGAGAGAGTTGGGTACTTGCAAATGCTGCAAAGTATTTTTAGTGTTGAGGTACTGAGTGTTCTTAAACTGTCTATGGAATTGTGTTTAAACCTATCTCTAGGTTGGATTAGACAGGGAGTGATTTAATGTTCCTTTAAAGATATGTTATTTGCTAACAGGAGCTATTAATATTACTAAAACAGATAAATTAAAAAGTCCCTAATACAAAATGACTCAATCTTCTAGATATGTGTAATCTACTAGATGTGTACAGTGATGCCTAGATCTAAATAATCTGCTGTCATAAGTGCTTTGTGTTTTCCATTTTTGCATATCTTTAACTCCTTTTAAATACAAAGTGACTATATCTTGGGCAAAGATGTAGTCTAGTCCCTTGTCCTACTATACAACCTTGGCATCATTGTCACTGTACCACTTGAATTTGGAATTTTTAAGAACATATAGGCAAATCTGTGGTCTGCCGTAGGGGTTGTTTACTGCTACATTTTTCACTTCTGCTCTTTGTAGTAAAACCTGTACGTGGCACAAGAACAGACACTGGTGTGGCATGACTT
>NW_007730740.1:154711-156516 GCF_000696425.1 Galeopterus variegatus | reverse complement strand
TCTGCTCTTTGTAGTAAAACCTGTACGTGGCACAAGAACAGACACTGGTGTGGCATGACTTAAACAGCACCGAAAAGCCCAATGGCCAAAATTGATTGTTTTAACAAAGCCAGCAATTATGCCCTGAGTTGTCAGCATATACGTTGTGACTCCTTTGAGTTTCAGAAAAATGTTTTGTTAAAGTTCTTCTTAAAATATCTGTAAAGTCTCACAACCTCAGCATGAATTAACTAGCTACTAAATAAGACATTGATGGAACACAAAACAAGAACCATATTGAAGTATGATGAAAAAATATTTATTGTGGTAGAGAATGATTCTGATAGAGATAATGTGAACAATCCTTCCCACTAGGATCTTGGGCAGCCACTCAACACTTCTGGAAGAATAAATGAAAAGGAATAAGATTTGCAATGTGAGAGAGTGAGCAAATATTAAAAGTTTACTTGCATCACTTTTTATAAAATAGTCAGTGTTCACTTCATAATATAAAAATCAAGGAAAAATATCTAGAGAATAATAATCCATCAAGATCCACTCATGACCTTGGGAGGGCAGGTTGAGGACTAAAGGGAAGGAGGAAAGTACAGGGAAACATGGAATGTAGAGAGATAACAGGTAGTGCGGAGTCGGATGCTACAGCTTAAAGTCTGGCTCTGTGTTTTAACCACTTGTATAAATTGAGCTCAGTGATTTACCTGTTCTAAAATACACTTTTTTCTTCTGTTAAATAGGGATGATTGCCCACTCCTAAGTGATCGCCATGTGAGAAAATGATGCAAAACATTAATTATATGAAAAGTGGTATGATGGTTAGTAGGGAGAGCATTCAGTGAATTGAAGGTGTTCATTGTTATTATTTGGCAGCTTACTCAGAATCTTTTTAATTCCCTTTATCTATAAAATGAAGATTATCTTATCTATGTTGAGGGATTTAGTGGCACTAGAACTGGCTGGGCTAACACAAATATTTCACCATTGATAATTACTATTAATAAGTATTTAGGCTTTATGAATCTATTGTGTTTCTATGTGTTAGGACATTTTCAGACCAATCAGTTGGGTCAACGAGCCAAGGTGTCCACATGCCACTGGGAGGCTGTTCCATACGTGTCTGCTTCCCCCAGCCTAGGAAATGGTTTAGGTCCTTAAGCCAAAGATAATTTCCAGATTTTGAAATAAAAAGAATCATAAGAATCATAAGTAAAGATTCCTGCTTTTTTCTTAATAACCAGACAAACTGCCTATATTATTCATGATTACGTACCACTTTAGAGTAACAAAAAAAAAAGTTTTTAAATCTTACTCTCATATAAAAATGTTGCAGAATTAAACAGTCCAAAGCTGGTATGTGCTCCAAGGTGCACCCTTGGATCCAGATTTTCATTCTTGACACAGCTTTTACACCTGGGCCAAGGAATTCAGAGGTTATGGAGTTGCTTGTGTTCCAGTTGTCACTTCCAGCCAGGCCAAAGGAGAAACCTTTAGGAAGAGACACTCACTGAGGGCCCCTGCCACAAACTGCATATGCTATGTCCATTGAAAACCATTGTCCAGGAAATTGTCTCACAACCATACCTAGCTTTAAGGGGATACAGAAAATATTATCTGTATTCTTCAGAGCATATGTTCAGCGAAGTGAAAGAAAGGAGGGAAGGGAGGGAGAAATGAAGGAAGGGGAAAGAAAGGGAAAGAGAAAGAAAAAAGAGAGAGAGAGAGGGAGGGAGGGAGGGAGGGATGGGAGGAGAGAGAGAGAGAGAGAGAGAGAGAGAAAGAGAGAGAGAGAGAGAAAGAAAGAAAGAAAG
>NW_007730740.1:153302-154501 GCF_000696425.1 Galeopterus variegatus | reverse complement strand
AAAGAAAGAAAGAAAGAAAGAAAGAAAGAAAGAAAGAAAGAAAGAAAGAAAGAAAGGGACAATGAATAAAGGGAGACAATAGGCAATCTCACATTCTATATGATACACTCTAACTTCTTTTAAGAAAATAATCCTGTCTAGGAACATTAATTTTTCTTAATGTTATAGAAAGTGCCAAGATTTATGAGTTCAGCAAGTTTCTAAACTTTCCAGATAAGAAGAACTTTGATCCTATTACAGTGTATTTACTTTCTGCAAAAATGTATAGAAGGAAGAAAAAGACATTTTGTAGTATTCAGGTACAAAGACAGATGCATAACTGCAATCCATGATATTGTTCTGATTCAATCATAAGAGTTTTCAAAGCAGAAGTAACTTAACATCTTTACCATAACATAATTCTAAGGAGACTGTTTTTTTTTTAAATGTTTGGAATGGGTTAACAAGTAATGTGATGCTTAAATGCTTTATTTCTCTTTGGTTAAATTAATCATCCCAAGTCTGTTTTTGCACAATTAGCATAGAAGAACTAAATACATGAGTGAACAGTGAATAATTAGGCCGGTAATACTCAGAATTTCTACAGAAGGTGAAAAACTACACATAATTATTCATATCTATTATAATTATCCACATTACTTCATAAGGAACCTTCTCCAACTAACCTTACTTTATTCCTGTACCTGTAGTTATTTCTTTTTTTCTCTCAGCCATTTTTTAATTTATAGTTTGTGTTTAATGCAAATCAATTTCATAACATGAGAATGTGAAAGGTTACTATGAATCAAAGCATAAATACAGAAACATGATATACAATTCAAAATAGATGTACAGCATTGGGGTATGAAGCTAAAGGGAGTGTTCATTCACACACATGGAAGCTTCCAGTCTATTAGATGTGGTTGTTCCCACTCAGACTTCTAACGATAGGGAAAAATGACTTTGGTTATCAAGACTACTGTGGCCATATTAGATACTGGAACATCTAAGCATCAGTGTGTGACCATGAGAACAAACGAATTCTTAGAAAGGTTTCTGTGTATCAAGGCAGTTGTAAGAGAGTTACTGCAGAATCAAGCCCACTTTTAGGCATGGGACCAGATTTTTTTTTTTTTTTTCCTTTTTGTCTTTTTTCGTGTCCGGCATTGGATCGCAACCCTCAGTGTCGCGCCCGTACCGGACCGGGACCGGCAACGGGA
>NW_007730740.1:149864-152189 GCF_000696425.1 Galeopterus variegatus | reverse complement strand
ACCTCGCTCAGCCAGTGAGCGGGAACCGGTCTGTATGTGGGATCCGAACACTCGGCAGGAGTGTCGCTGCGCTCCCAAGCGGTGCACTGTAGCAGTGCGCCACCGGGCCGGCCCGGGACCAGATTCTAACTATCTAAAAATGTGACTGATATAACAAAAAGTGTTCCAAATGTGGCTATTCTGATCCATGGCTTAAAAAAAAAAATGTGCTTACAGAAAGAGTAAGAACGTTTTGTGAATCTAATGCAAGTTAGCTTCTAGTCTTCATTGCCCACATGCTTTATTTACAGTTTTGGCTCCTTCACATATTTGCCTTTTTAATTTTGAAATTTATTGTTTTACCTTCAAAAGACACCATTTTTTAAATTGTAAATAGTATGTAACATACGTAGAAATAAAAAGCAGCATTTTGAAATAGTGGAGGTCAATGAAATTCTACTCTTTTGAATCAGTTGAGCTAAATGAATCTGGGGCTCTTGTTGAGTGGAAATGGGTGATGGGAAATTCCTGTCAAATAAGCAAGAGTTACTCATGATGCTTGGACTTGGGGGTAGATTCCATCCACTGTTGCCCTGGCACATGTCAATTGCTACAAAAAAGGTCAAATGCAATGTCAAATCCAAAGCCTCAGAGGAAGATCAGTTCAGTTCCCAAGACAACAGTGACAGCTTAACAATGTAAAACTTCACCTAGAGTATATCAACATTAAATTAGTACTGCTGAAGCAATACATTGAGGATTTACAGTAATGGCTGAAATTCCTTCCAATGTACATATAAATAGAATCGTGGAAGCTTTTCATGTTACCCGTTTTATAGCCTTATAGATTTAATGAACCAAATGAAAACTAAATCTTCATTCCACATCCCATCCTTTATCCCCAGACAAAAATCTGTTCTTATTTTCAAGGTAGAGTTTTAAGTATCCATATGTCATAAGACACATGGAGGGAAATCATGTCTTAACTAATTTTTGATGTTGTTTCTCTTCCTCTTATGCATGAAACTCCACCAGATTTTATACTGGCATCCATCACCTAGTCAAGCCCTTCACTTATTCTTCCAACTGATCACATTTGGGATTCCCAACATTTTCTGCGTTAATAAAATAAGGTGTAGAATTAGTAGGTTTGATGAAGACCTGCTTTTCCCTTGCCACACCGGACTCCTAGATGCCACTTGGATTGGATTCAAAGATGGGGAAGGTATACGTTTCTTGTCCCGAGTCTCTTTACAGTAGAGATGTAGGAGAGAGAGGGAGATGGCAAGGAGACTGGCTCTGGACTGTGGGGCACCTCCAGCCACCTTAGTGGTGGCATTAGCTGGATTTGGGGCAGCTGAGGTACTCTTCATGGGTAGGAGCAGTGCCAGAAGCAGCAGCCCCAGCCTGAGCCTGACTACCATCTTTCTGCCCATGTCCCCTCAGTTGGCAGGTGGCATGTCTCTCTGGATGGGTGATTGGAGAACCACTGGTTCTGAGAGGATGCAGGTGAGGTGATTCCTGCAGTTATTTTTATCCATCTTCCTCTAAATTTAAAAATTCCTAAGGACCTGAAACATATCCTCATCACCTGTGCATCACCATTAGACCTGGGATAGGAACTTGCATCTAATAGGCACTTAATGTTTACTCTATTATTTTTTCAAAAGTCAGTGAGACAGAATCTTGGGTTATACATTTCACCTCTTTAAAATACAAATTATTGTAAAAATACTGTAAATAAACATTTTACTAATATATTTATTAACTAGTCTTGCTTGTTATATGCACGAAATAAGTGTATATATCACTACTTTCATTTTTAACTGACATGTATGCAAATTTTCAAGTGTGTAAAATAAGAAGGGAATAACTTCAGGGAACAAAACAGGCATTGTATTCCTGCTCCCAATTATAATTCTACTGTTTAGAATTTTCACAAATATAAGTTTTAAGGAATTGAATAAACATCATAGATGTTAAAACATTGTGAGTTAATTTTTTTTTACCAAAGTAGATCAGAGAAAGGAAAATCTCTATTTTCTATGTTATGACTATTCTTTCTCCACTTTTAAAAGTGTATTGCATAGATTCCTGTTAACTGGTCTCAGAATTCAAGAGATTACCATTTACAGAGTTCAACTGATTTATGGATGAAAGGACTTTTGAAGACCGGCCTGGAGACACAACTACCTATTACCATGTTGTCATTATGGAGAAATTAATTTCCAAATTCTACACATCCATATACAAATAACATTTTGTAATATTATAAACAGAACACCATGAAAAGTTGTAGTTAGTACACTGCATGGAGGTGCCTTGTCAAGTGGGTGAACGATGTTG
>NW_007730740.1:147164-149419 GCF_000696425.1 Galeopterus variegatus | reverse complement strand
TGTTGTCATTATGGAGAAATTAATTTCCAAATTCTACACATCCATATACAAATAACATTTTGAAATATTATAAACAGAACACCATGAAAAGTTGTAGTTAGTACACTGCATGGAGGTGCCTTGTCAAGTTGGTGAACGATGTTCGAAATCCAGTCCCCGTTCTGATCCCCAAGTCTTGGGCCACAGCAGAAGGAGGAAGAGAAACTATTCATAAATTCCTTGAAATAGACACTTAAAGCAAATTTCATAAAGGTAAATAATTGAGAGTTAAATTATAAAGAAGGGAGAAGGAATAGGGGTAAAAAGTTAATGGGAAAGAAGACAAGAGGAGAATCTCAGCTGTCATGAAGAGCAGTCCCAAGCCTTAAATCAGTGATTCCAAGTCAGGAAGGATTTTGCCCCCCCAGGGGACATTTGGCAATGTCTGGGGACATTACTGATTATCACAACTAAGGGACTGCCACCAGCATTTAGTGGGCAGAGGCCAGAGATGCTGCTAAACATCTCACAAAGTACGGGACAGCCTCCATATCAAAGAATTATCAAATCCAAAATGTCAGTTGTGCTGATGTTGAGAAATCATAGTCTAAATAAACACATACAGTTTTTTAAAAGAAAGTAAATTGATAGAAAGAAATGAAGATGTTTTTAAAGGAGATCAACAATCAAATCAAATTTTGTCTGATAAGTTATTTTTCCTGACAGTTAAATATTTTTATTAATGTAGACATTGTTTCATGCTATTAAATAAGCTGCCATCCAGTAAAATTTTTATATGAAAGAAAACAATGTCTTGACTCCAAACTTTGTTTTATTTTTTCCAAAAGTAACAGATTTTATCTGATTTTCAGTATGCCATTTCCCAGGATTGCTGAACAAATAAGAAATCAAAATTTGAAATCTTGATCTGTTTATTATTTATATAGCATTGTTACTGTAGATTTCTTGAGTGAGCTTCTAAGTTCAAAATATGGAAATCAGAAGATGCCGGCCAGATATTTTCATTGTTGATTATATAAACACAGTAAATATTAAAGGATTTATTAGGAAATTGCTATGGTTTGAGGGTTTGTCCCTTCTAGAGCTCATGTTGGAACTTAATCTCTAATATGGTATTTGAAAGGTGGGGATTTTAAGAGGTAATTGGATCATGAGGACCATTTTGAATTAATGGGTTAATGGTTGAATGGGTTATCATGAAGTAGACTGGGGGCTTTACAAGGAGAGGAAGGAGGCACAGGGAAGGCACGTGGAAAGGTGCTCTTGCTCACCGCTTGCTATGTGATACTCTGCATCTCTCGCTGTGGGGCTCTGTAGATAATTCTTACCAAACATGCCCTCACCAGATGTGCCCTCAACTTTGGACTTTACAGCCTCCCTAAACTGTAAGAAATAAATTCTATTTTCTTATGAATTATCCAGTTTCAGGTATTCTATTATAAGCAACAGAAAAACTAATACAGAAATAACTTTATTTTTGATTAATAAAAATTTAATTTGATTTAATTATTTATTTAGTTTGTTTCCAAGTTTTATCAATCCATATTAAGTGGATATTTGTCATCCCATATTACTGAGCAAAAAAGGTAATCTCAGCTGGAGGAGGCGTCATTTTGCTTTAGAAAAGGGAAGTATGCGAAGAGCTCAGTGCCTTGAACTCTGGCTGACACTACTCACACCTTCACTCATATGTAAATGCAGGTCATAAGTTCATAAATGTGCACTCTAAATATTTCTAAGTATCTGCTCTTGTATTCCCATAAAGCATAGTATACTTCTTGCTGTTTAAATAAAAGAGGTATATGCTATTACAGTTTCATCATCTTAGCTATAAATAAAACAAATGATCTGTTAACTGCTTGCTTAGTTATATTCAACAGAACTATTATTCTGCTTCTTTTCATTTACAAAATGCTGTTTAATGTACTGGCATCGCAACTGCTGACTCATCAGAAAAGACATGCCAGCATTATGCCAGCAGTTTAGAAACATTTGCTGTTTAAAACAAAATGAGTTTCTCCAAATTTTTGAAAATGCATTTAGACAGCAAAATATGCCAAGATTATCCCTGGAAATATCTAACCATTACCCTCACACTCTTGACTTACACCTTTCCATGTGAACATTATTAATATCATCTCATCCCATAACAGAAGCAGCTTAAATATTTTTTAACTCATAAAGAAAAAAAAAATTGAAGTCTTTAGTCATTTCAAAAAGTAAATTTTATATTGTTGAGTCATTTGATTAGAGGT
>NW_007730740.1:79571-146756 GCF_000696425.1 Galeopterus variegatus | reverse complement strand
TGTTATGATACTATAAAACATATAAGATGTTATAAGAAACATTAAAATGCTTATATAGTTTTTGCAGTAAAGAAGGAAAAAAAATTGAAAGTCCAAATTCTAGAATCGTATTGCTAGGATTCACACACCAACTTCACCATTTAGGAGGATGTCATCATGCACACACCATTTAACATCTCTGTAGCTCACTTTTCTCGTTAAAAACAACAACATAATGTTACCTACCTCATAAGTTAAATGAGGTAATGCACATAAAACACCAGTTCATAGTGCCTTACTCATTGTAAATACTGAATAAATACTTGGCGAATCTGTGAGTAACACTGAACAAGGATACACAGAAAGGTAATCATGTACATAGTGCCTTACTCATTGTAAATACTGAATAAATACTTGGCGAATCTGTGAGTAACACTGAGCAAGGATACACAGAAAGGTAATCATGTATTTTTTTTTTTTTTTCATTTTTTGAATGATCCTTAAAAATCAACTGGGCCAGCCTCTCAATGGATGCTGGTCTCCCCGTTTTTGGCCTCATGAGAGGACAGAATAGCAATTACTTGAACCAGTCTTTGATAAAGAATTTATCACTCCACGAGGCAACATATTTCATGATGACTATTTCCTGGGATTCCATTTAGAGAACTCTAATACTTCAGAAATGTTTCCTTTGAATGAGCAGGAAAGAACACTTCCTAAATTTTTTCTCATTGGAGTTGGAAAGAGAAACTTTCCCAGGATGCTTTTTATGTATTGATAGACCATGTTCATGCTCATCCTGAAGGTTTTCTTTATTTACAAACTAATCATCCCTAGTTCCTTCCTGAAAACAAATTCTGAAAACATTACACACCTTGCTTACTTTCCATATCAACGCCACCTTCAAACCCAGCACACTTCACTGGACGCAGTATTTCAGTTTTTCTCTTAAAAGCCCAATGCAACAGCCTCTTTCCCCCGACTCTGAGGCTCTTCTATGAGTTCAGCTTAACATCAATTCGGTTTTTGTTTTAATTTTGTTATATTTTATTTTTTGTTTGTTTTCCTAAGCCAAAACCCCCATTGATCCCTGTTATACCAAGTGCCTACAGGAATGTTAAGGAAAACATTGCATGTGTGTATACTTGTGAATCATCCAAAAACAATGTGACATACCTAAGGTTTCTAACCTAGTCACCTAAAAGATTAGAACATGGCAGGTCCAAAGATAGAGCTTTGGCTCTTCCTCCTTTTTCTTCTCCTCCTCCTCCTTCTTTTCTTTGGCTTGAGATACCATCATTGAATTTAATGAGGGTGTATTATCTGCAAGGCCAAGTAATTTACCCACGTTCTCTTATTAAATCCTCACAATCAATAGGCAAGGTAGTTACACTTTTCCATTGGGCAAAGAAGTGATGCATAGAGAAGTTCTCACTTTTCCTAGTCCCAAGCTATTTGGTGCTAAAGCTCATGCACTTCACCAGCTGGACAGCTGTGAATCAGCAACCTTTGGGTACACCATTTGTAAACTGTTATACATCTAATATACTGTACTTTTGAAAGTTTAAATTTCACCACTATAATGATAACAGGGTAATAAATGACTTTTTCAAATGTTTTAATGACTTTCTAGTATACTGACTTGAGAGTCAAATTACTTTAACTGCTCTTCTTCCTTCAAACATCAACAAAATTAACTACAAGTACCACCACACCAACACAACAAAAGAGAGAAAAATATATTCAACCACCAAACACTGTTTGCTCTGCTATAAGCTGAAACCAAAACCAATAACAGATCCCCAAATTGTAGTAGCTAACACTACACAAGTTCATGCCTGGCTAACACTGAATGCCTAATAATGTGGGTCAGCAGGGGGGATTTCATTGACTAGAATGGCAGAAGGACCCAGAACGATTACAGTGGTTGAAAGACCCAGAGGCTTTTTCACTACATGCTCACCCAATTGCTGAGATAGAAAGAACAGTAAGGATCTATGTCCTATCATGCATAAATTTTAACGTTTCTGTGTGGAAACAATCAGTGCTCTTATATTCGTTGGTCATACACATCAACATTACATGCCTTTCTACAAAGTCCCTGAAGGAAGAGGGGACAAACATGAAT
This sequence comes from Galeopterus variegatus, assembly GCF_000696425.1. Taxonomy (NCBI): domain Eukaryota; kingdom Metazoa; phylum Chordata; class Mammalia; order Dermoptera; family Cynocephalidae; genus Galeopterus; species Galeopterus variegatus. The sequence continues at coordinate 144,649 of NW_007730740.1, read as the reverse complement.
ATTTGTTGAACTGTGTATCAGTTAGGGTTCTCCAGAGAAACTGAGCCAATAGGTTGTGTGCATATATCTATATCAATTAATTATAAGAAATTGGTTCATATGATTATGGAGGCTGAGGTAGTCCAGACCCAAGAAAGCCAATGGGTATGGGTTCAGTCTGAATCTAAAGGCCTGAGAACCAAGAGAGCCAATAGTTTAAGTTCCAGTTTGAGTCCTAGTCCTAAGGCAGAAGACTGATGTTCCAGCTTGAAGACAATCAGGTAGAGAGAAGTAATTTTTCCTTACCCAGATTTTTATTCTATTCAGACTTTCAATGAATTGGATCAAGCCCATCTGCATTAGGGATGGCAATCTGCTTTACTTACTTCACCAATTCAAATATTAATCTTATTCAGAAATATCTAATAATGGATTGAATTAAGTCCCCCCAAAATTCACTGAAGCTTGAATTGTGGGGCCTGAATTGTGTCCCCCAAGTTTTATGTATTAGAAACTTAGCTTCCACTGTGACTGTTAAGAGGATAAGAAATCCTATTATGGTAATTGAAAGGTGGGGCCTTGAAGAAGTGATTGGATTGTAGGACAATGCAGTAGTGGATGGGTTAAAAATAGTGGTCAGGGACATAGTTCTGAGGGAACAGGCTAAGAAAGGAGTTACAGTGTTGGTCGGGGTGATTGATCCAGGCTACCAAGGGGAAGTTGGACTCCACAATGGAGGTAAGGAAGATTGTATCTGGAATACAGGAGATCCCTTAGGACATCTCTTAGTACTACGATGCCCTGTGATTAAGGTCAATGGAAAATTACAACAACTAAATCCAGGCAAGACCACAAATGGCCCAGACTCTTCTGGGATGAAAGTTTCGGTTGCTCTACCAGGTAAAGAACCATGACAGGCTGAGGTGCTCGCTGAAGGCAAAGGGAATGGAGAATGGGTAGTAGAAGAAGGTAGTTATAAATACCAGCTTTGACCACATGACCAGTTACAGAAACAAGGATCTTAATTATTCTCCCTGTTGTGTTAAGAATATATCTCTATGTATATATGCTATACACATATTAAGCAATTGTCTTTGTTTTTGTTCCTCTTGTTCTTTATCATGTACCATGAGACTTACTGACTTTATACCAGCATTTAAATATTGTTAATCTTACCTCATAGTATTTCCAATTTTAAGTTATGGGTTATTGGGAGAAGGGTAAATATCATCTAAGGACTTTACCTTTTCTTCTTGGAAAGGGATTATTGCATTTCTGATTGTATGCAGGATAGTGTATCATGTTAGGCAAAACTATTATGTTATTGTACCATTTGAAAATTAAGTGTGATTTAAGGAGATAGTATGGACACTGAGTTGACAAGGAGTGGATTTGTGAAGGTTAATTCTAGGTGTTAACTTGCTTAGATGAAGGAATGCTGAGAACTCTGGTAAAGCAATCTTTTTAGGTGTGTCTTTGAGGGTGTTTCCAGCCGAGAGTAGTATGACAGCCTGAGTGGCCTGGATGGCAAAGACCCACCCTCAATGTGTGTGGGAACCATCCAATAAACTGGGGGTCTGGAGAGAACAAAAGACAGAGGAAAAAGGTGAATCTCTCAATCCACTGGATCTCGGATACACTCTTCTCTCCTGTCCATGGACTCAGACCTCAAGACTCCTCAGCTTTTGAGTTCCAGGACTTACACCAAGGAAACCATCAGCTTCTCTGGTTTTGAGGTCTTTGGACTTGGACTGAGCCACACTACCAGCATCCAGTTTATAGACGGCCTGTGGTAGGACTTTTCTTCAAAATCATGTGAGCTAATTCCCCTAATAAATCCTTCTCACATAATTATAACATATCCAATTGATTCTGTCTCTCTGGAGAACCCTACTACTTATCTTTACAGATAAACCCAGAAATAATGTTTAACCAAATACCTGGGCACAGTATGGCACAGTCAAGTTCACATATAAAATTAATCATTGCAAACCATCACTCTAAAACATGTAGATTTGGAATAAAAGTGGGAATTTGCAGAAAAGTTAGCCAGACTATACAGTGATTTTTTTAAATAAACAAGATGAAAAAAAATGTATTATAGTGGTATTGTTAAACTTGTTTATGTGAGAGAAACCTTCCCCCTTCATTTGGTAGATAGCAAATAATTGAAGGAAAATGAATCCCTGGCCCTGATGTCTTTGTCTCCTGGTAAAAAAGCTCAAATTCCATCAATTTCTCATTTTCATGTACAGTCACAATTCTGTCCCCCTACACAGTACATATTCCTAGCCACATGTGTCTCACAAACTTCAGAAATGATACCGTGCAGCTGCTTCCATTCCCATCTGTTTTATTGTAAGTCATTCTTCTCAATTTTATGTAATTTCTAAAATTTGTGTCATTCTTCTATGAGGTTTGTCTTCTTTTTTATTGTGCCACTTAAGGATCATACAATTTTTAAAGAAATATACATAAAATTTTATGCTGTATTTATATTTTCACTAGAATAACATATAATTGTCACAAAGAGCTTGGAACTGTGTGACAAATCACTGATGTTTATTCATAAAAAGTAATGTCTATAAGCCGAAGACAACCTACATGACTATATTTTAACAGTATAAGCATTATCAATATAATGCAATAGATTAGTCTTTATGTGTACTTATGTACATCATTTGCCAAAAGCATGACAGAATATAAAAAAAACAGGTTGTCAATGGAAACAGACATTTTGAAAAATAGTCTATTTCTGACTTGGTGTATGATTCCATAATTTCAAAATATGGGATATAACTTTTCAGATTGGTCAGGGAAAAGGAACATTACAATCACACTAGGCATAAACAATTATGAAATCTAAGCATTAGAGACATATTTATTCAGAAGGGCGAAATATTGAGAATACAGATTTCAAATGCTTACTTCGTGGTCAGCCATTCATTCATCCTCATCTGATACTCTCGAATCTGATTTTCAGTGGTCTGAATATTTTGGTATAGCTGAACACAGTGGCTATGCCCCAGTCTGTTTGATAAAAGGCACACCTGTCCTTTAGATCTTCCAATATTCTCTGATTTCTGTGGTCCACAGTACAAAGTCATGTTATATGACAAAGAGGCTTTAGGGATTACATAGTTTACCCTCATCATGTTGTAGAAGAGGAAACATTTTTTAAAAAAGAGTGTTTTGGTCCATTTCTGTTGCTTATGACATAATTACCCAGAACTGGGTGATTTATAAAGAAAACAAAACATATTGTTTACAGTTTCAGAGGCTGGGAAATTCAAAATCCAGGGTACACATCTGATGAGTAGTGCCTTATTGGTGGCAACAGTGATGGCAGATACTTTATGTGATACTCTGTGAAGTGGTGGAGCAGAGACAACAGAGAGACAGACTCTCCTCTCCTTTTAAAGCCCTCAGAACCACGGCCCTGATCACCATTTTTAATTCATTCACCACTGAATGGTCCTACAATCTAATCACCTCTTCAAGTCTCCATCTTTCAATTACCATAATAGGATTTCCCACCCTCTTAACAGTCACATTGGGGGCCAAGTTTCTAACACATAAAACTTGGGGGACACAATACAAGCTTCAGTGAGTTTTGGGGAGACATAATTCAACCTACTACAAAGAGACAGTTGCCATTCTATGTCACTTACAGAAGTTTTGTTATAATCACTACCTCTTTCTGAATCTCTTACTAAACATGTATTTCATGTAAAATGAAGACAGTTTTAGAGCTGCAGAGAGGTCACATGTTTGTTCTACAGGGACTAGTGCAAGGAAATTATTGGGGGAGAATGTCAATTGTGTTTCCTTTTCCCATAGGGCCTCTCAGCATTGGTATTTTCCAGAGATCTAACTTTGTATAGTAGATCTCAGCATACTGATATGAAATTAACAGGCAACGAACAAAAGGATGGTTTAAGAAAACCTGGATCTTTTACAGAATTACTACTAATGTGTTTGACTCTGGGCAAATTAATGTAGCACTGTTTTACTCACCTGGTTTAAAAAAAATAGGGATTTTTGTCAAACCTTTTTGTATTTTTTCTAATATTTGAAATTTAGAATTTTTTTTAATAATTCTGTTGAAATGAAGCCACTTTTCAGGGCAAGGGGAATCACCCTAATCTTCTGTGTCAAACTAGATTGTCAAGATTAAGAGCGTATATTCCCTTAAAAGGTACACTTAACCTCAAACCACAGAGAAATCATAATGCTGCTGGAAACTGGACAACTTCAAATAATCCAAATCATTCAAACATTTAATACTGGACCTGGAGCATTTAATCAGAGTCAATAAAGCAGCAATATGATAAACTTGGAGATATACACACCTAAGTTCAAATGCTGACTTGAAAACTTGTGGGTAATAAAGTCTTCAAATCCTCATTCCTTGCCTACTATTTCCACCTGGATGAGCAGGTCTGAAGGTAAGAAATTGTATATGTAAGCAAGTGTAACAGTACACTCAACATCAACATTCGATTTATAAAGTGGGAGTTTAGGACATGGGCTTTTTTAGGGTGACATTTTTCTTTTTACTACACGTAGCACATCTGTGAACTCTGCTTTTTAGACTTTTCTATGTTCTCCCTACTTTGTCTGTACAATCTAACTCGTTCATTTCTGCTGAAAAAAAAAAATGTTGCTGTACTGGGATTTCTTATAGAAACTTTTATCTGGGTCATTTATTGGGTCCTTTTTTTCCTTTAAACTCTATGTTTATTGATATTTATCTATCTATCTGCCTATCTATCCATCTATCTATCTCTCTAAAACAATTTTAATTTATTGTATTTTATTAGTTACTACATACATGAGTTCTTTCCTTAAGGATGCAGAAGTGACAGTCTCTTAGAAAATAAGCTCTGAAAGAGAGAAGGTTCATACTCGTATTTCCAATTTTGCATTTAGGAAAATGGCATTTCTTGTGTGGATTGATAGGTTGGATTTGCCTTGTCTTCATCCTGACTCTCATGTCAGCCACCTACACTCCCCAAATGTCATCTTTCCTTATCACAGATGTTGGACGCTATTAGCTTTGCAATGGATGACCCCTGGCTGTCTAGCTTTCTGGAAGGTGAATTCACTTCATCTCCCTTTTGTAAAGTCTCTAAAAATATGCTTCCACAACTCATCTTTAAGTGTCAATTTCTTCTGCACAAAGATGTTTATGAATTTGAATTTTAAATATTTATTTTAGGACAAATAATTATTGTAATCTTACTTCTCTAAAAATATCGGAGAAAGCTTAAAGAGTCTGAAGAACTGTCGCTCTAGATTTTAACTATTTTTTAAAAAAACACAGAGTAGTTTATGCATAAGTATCTCAGTTTCCCTCCAGAACTAGGGTCACTACCTGACTTTCCAATAAAAGATATTAGAAACAGGAGCATAGAGATCACCAGGGGTGAAAATAAGGTTCACTTTATGAATTGTAAGTGAGGTAGTTAGTCAACTCTCTAGTGCTCTCAGAAATTGCATTAGAAACAGGAGCATAGAGATCACCAGGGGTGAAAATAAGGTTCACTTTATGAATTGTAATTGAGGTAGTTAGTCAACTCTCTAGTGCTCTCAGAAATTGTATGTGGTCACTAGGGTATTATTATTCTTTGTTACCTGCCTCTTTAGATTTGCCAGTCTGGTATATCAGACACTATGCTCGGGAATCTGGGATGCCATTAGCCTCTCCTAAAGTTTGTTAATACACAAACATTTCACACAATTAATTTTCCAAGTCTCTCTTTTCTTCCCATTATAGTATAAGGAATCCTGGGTCTTTCTGGTAATTCATCATAGTAATTCAACTGTAGCAACCTTTCTCTTACAGACAAAATTAAGTCCAACATAAACCAGAATGATTAAAGATCAGAGCAGCTCACAGAATTCCAGAACTATGTGATCTATAAATTTCCTTTGAACAAACTCAAGCAGTTCATGCACAGTAGCAATAATAATATAGCTGAGATCCCTTATGACTCTCTTGGGTTTCTGCGAGTCTTAAAGAAATTAAAGGAAATGTATGTAGGTAGTTATGTCCTCTGTCTCAAGGAGATGGATGGGCCCTATGTCAATTTTTAAATTTTGTATTTAAACTGTCAGTTCTTCCCGCTGCAGCAATGTTCCTTTTGACAAGCAAACATAGATTATATTAGGTCAGCCCTATCACTTCCCAATATCTGCACAACTCTCTTGTAACTCCACTATTCTACGTGTCTATGCAAGTGTAACTGGTCTTATAAAAGCCAATTTCAGGTTGTCTAGGACACTCTGTTGTATCTACCTCCTAATTCTTTATGTTATGCAACTTTCATTGTGACATGAATAATTATCTCCAGCCCTTTTATTAGCCAATCATATCTCAGTATGTCTGAATTCCTTATGTCCTTAACCCATATTTGTTAAGTACATATTTGCATAATGTAACTCAGCTTTTCTTTTTCTTTTCTATTTTTGATCCAGGAGCACTCAATTACAATGTAACATGGACAATCATTACATCTTATCTTTCATACGCTACAGCAGTGGTTTTCCGTTGATCCTGGAACAAGTGTTTATTGGTACATACTAGAAAAATTACAGCAATCAGATGTAAGTTCTATTGATTAAATCAGACAAGGTCTTTTACAATCAGGCTAATGTTTTGACAGACATTTCATAACATTTTTTATCCATATGCTTCAATGAAGACAACCTTAGGGTAAACACTGTATATTGAAGTTAGATTCATTGTTCTATAAGTATGGCACATACTGAGATGTCCTGTTCAGAACTCTTTTCAAGAAGGGTGGCTAGCTGACAGCCTTCAGCTCTTAACTAAAAAGTCAGTTTCATCTTTTCAGCTGAAGTTATATTCTTCTTGGGTGCCCTCAACAAAAGAAAAAGCAAGTTGGTGTCAGTAGGTCCTAGACATTTCTACCTAACATGGAATTCTTCAACGGTAGACTTTGTCTGGAGTCCCCTATTGAGCTACAAAAGACCTTAACCCATAGCTTTATCATGAACCCTGTTAAAGTGAAGGCATATTATGTCAGGGAAAAAATGGAGTTCTCAGAGGAAATTAAAATTTAAAAAAATATAGTGATTTAAATAAACCAGCATCCTTATGTCATTAGTTCTAGAATCACACATACTCTTATGAGGGAAAGAAATTTACCAGAGTGGAAACAATAGAAGATGTTATTATATTTTTATTCATTTAATTTCATTTAAACACTCGGGTATGAGACAACAAAAATGTGTACTGTTGAGTTTTTTCGTATTTTTTAAAAATTTCCTGCTTCTTATGTCTGGTGACTAAAGGCTCACATAAAGGTATAAGTCAAATACATATAAATATATACATATATATGTATATATGTAGTGGATTGGATTATGTCCCCTCCAAACTCACTGAAGATGAATAGGTTCCCCCAAGTTTTATGTATTAGAAACTTAGCCCCCACTGTGACTGTGAAGAGGGTGTGAAATCCTATTATGGTAACTGAAAAGTGGAGCCTTGAAGAGGTTGTTAGATTGTAGGACTGTGCTGTAGTGAATGGATTAAAAATGGTGGTCAGGGATGTGGTGGTTTTGAGGGCTTTAAAAGAAGAGAGAAGAGACTCTGTTTCTCTCTCTGTGCTCTCTATGCTCTACCACTTTTGCAGTGTGATACCCTGCTGTCACTGAAGTCACTATCAAAGAAAGCCTTCACCACATGTGTTCCTTGGACTGTAGACTTCTAGCCTCTGAAACTGTAAGCAATAAATTCCATTTTTCTTTATAAATCACCCAGTTCTGTTTATTTTGTTATAAGCAACAGAAATGAACTAAAACAATATTATATGTGTATGTGTGTGTGTATATATATACGTGCATATATATATATATATATACATATACATGTATACATTTATATGCACATATACACACACACATTTTATAAATATATATATAAAATGAATATCTATCTAGAATTTATGGCATATTTTATCAATGAATCACACCAGTGCCTTATCATTAAAATATCCTCATTATAAAGCATAATGTTTGAGATGTGTGCTATGGGTCAAATGTGTCCCCCAAAGTTCATGTATTGGAAACTTGACCCCCACTGTAACAATGCGAAGAGGGTTGGAAATCCGATTATGGTGATTGAAAGGCAAGGCCTTTAAGAGGCAATTATATTGTGAGGAATGTTCCCTCCTGAGTGGATAGATCCATGCATGGAATAATGGTTGAGATTCGGATAGGTTTTTAAGGATAGTGAGTGCACAGCTTAACTCTAGTGCTTAGCCCATTCCTGCCATGTGATTCCCTGAGCTGCTACAGAGAGTAAACATCAAGGAAAAGACCCTCACCAGTTGTGTTCTCTGGACCTTGGAATTCCCAGCCTCCAAACAGTAAGAAATAAATTTAATTACTTTATAAATTACCCAGTTTTAGGTATTCTTTTATAAGCAACAGAAACAGACTAATACAATGTAGTAGAAGTAATTGTGGTAGATAGTATTCTAAGTTATCCTTCAAGATTTTTACTCTTTTGGTGTACAGCTGCTGCATAAAACCCAGAAGTGCAAAGATGCTGTATGTCACAGTTGACCTTAAGATAGGGAGGTAATCCTGGTGGGCCTGACCTAGTCACATGAACACTTAAAAAGTACAGAGCTTTATTCAGCTGTAAGCAAAAGAGAAAGTCAGATTTGAAGCCTAATAAGAATTCAGTGTGTTGTTGCTGGTTTGAAGATGGAGTGGGCCATGGGGCAAAAAATGCAGGAAACTAACTCCCAGGAACTAAAAGTGGCTCCCAGCTGACAACCATGAAAGGAGAAAATAAATTAATCATAAAAATACATGGAACTAAATTCTTACAACAACCAAAATGAACTTGGGAGTGGATCTTTCTCCAGCTTGTAGTTAAGAACTCAGAGTAGCAGGCACCTTGATTTCAGCCTTGGATACATTGAGCAGAGAGCTCAGTCTCTGTATTTTCTGCTTACCTCTAGAACTATGTTGTTTTACAGCCCAAAGATTGTGGTAATTTGTTACACAGCAATATAAACTAATATAGTTACATTATTTCATGTTTTGGAAATGGTTCAATTAGCCAAACATATCCCTCTTGTACCCTCCAAATAATAAAACTCTAAAATTCACTATTATGTTTCATAGAAAATTCATCTTAAAAAGTAGCCATTAATCATTTCCCATAAACAATCAGCATTCAATCTCATAACTACGTGAAAACATTGTGAACAAGTAAGCATCAAAGTAGAATTTTGCTGTTAAACTTAGAAATTTGAACATAACTTAAATGAAAGACAAGACTTGTAAATATAGGAAGCATTTTATATGTTCTAATGAGAATGGTACAAAGAAAAGAGATTTGTTAGTAGAATTATGAAAATGCATACTTATCCAACTCATTATAAGATATAGTTATAACATCTCTGGCCACTCTTTTTCAAGGGCAGGCTTTACTATAAGCATTTATCTGCTTCTGACCATGAAGAATCTTTTTGAGCTTCTCAAAAATCAACTCCCATAAATGGTACTAATATGTACACACAAGAAATACTTTGTATAATAAGAAATCCTTTTTTATTCTTAGACAAACTGCTGTATAGTGAGAATTGAGATGTTTAAAAGTTATTGATGAGAGGTTTAGAATTTCCATACATAGTCTACAAACTGTATAATTTAGGATAATGTGTGAATAAAAAACAAACAAAAAGCAAACAAAAAACGACTGTTACTTTTGGTCCAAAAGATGATTTTTTGAAAGGTTGCAATAGGAAAACGGGAGTTTCTCCACTTTAATTTAAACTAGTAAATTTATTCCAAAAGTCACCATGGAATGGCCAAAAGGGGCCCTTATTAATTATTTCTAAGGATTTAGCACTTACTCTCAGATACAGGGAAACTATTCTTTGCTCTTGACTGAACATTTACATGACTATTCAGATACTCTAAATGTAAATATTTTGAATCCTTCCAAATTACCCTAGAAGCAGTAGATATATATTTTACTAAATCATCAGTAAAACTTCCTTCTGAGATATATACTTATATGTTCTACTAACTTGAATAGGTTCGGAAATAATAGAAAGGGGTGCATAGAATTTCTGTATTACTTTTGTTAATTTTTAATCTTCTTTCACCTGGTATGTTTCTGGAGAATAAGCTAAACAATTTAGTATTTTTATAGAGGGAAATAAACTGTTTTCCAGAAATAAAAGATAAATGCATATTCCTTTTTAATTTATTAGTATTATATTGATAATTTTATGATAATTTAAAAAGTTTTTACCATGCTTCGTAAACAGTTTACATATTTTTCGATATCTACTCTATTCATGTTTATAAATTGAAGGCTTTGAAGAAATGCAACTATTTATTACAACATCTCAAAATATCTCTTATTAGGCCGATAATCATTATGTTTTTAATTGATGTTCACTAATTATGCAAATATTTGACAAAATTCATTCTACGTGTCATGATAAGAGCAAAATCCACCAATATTAATGCAAACTTCTTCAGAAGGAGAGAAATAGTTACATTAGATTAATTTTAAAGTATCCTGATGTTTAACAGCCCTATCTTATGCAAACTCCTCCAGTCACTTTTCTTTCAATACTGCCATGTGAAAATTGGAAGCAAATTTGAAGTTATAAATGTGAAACCACACTCCCAAATGAGAGACAAGTCAAGTTGCATGATGGAAGCAGGTAAATGGCATCAAGCCTTAACCTCACCATTTACCACCCACATCCTCAGAGAAAACTTTCTTCACCTCACAGAGCTGCTTTCCCTCCTGCGTTAAGTGGAGGAAACATTGTCTGCCTCCATAGTGCTACAAGGATTCAATTAATTAATGTAGGCAAATAATCCAGCACTCGATCTGATGTGTAATATGTTCTCAACAAATGTTAAATCACTTTCCACTTTTTCCACCGAACTTTTGATTCTTTTTTATTTCCATATAATTTATTATTTTTTTTTTATTATTTTTTTTCCTTTTTGATTTTTTTACTGACCGGTAACAGGATCGCAAACCTCAGTGTTGCGCCCGCACCGCGCTCAGCCAGTGAGCGGGAACCGGTCTCCACATGGGATCCGAACCCTCCGCGGGAGCGCCGCCACGCTCCCAAGCGGCGCACTCTCCAGTGTGCCACTGGGCCGGCCCATATTTCCATGTAATTTAAACATACAGTCATTTATCAAGAACAACAAGCAGACTATATATGTATATATTAAAAGATGTTTTATTCAAACTTATTTTTCATACTGTATTATATAGTAACCCAAAATTCTACCATGCATATTATGAGGATGTTACAGAGCTATTTTATATATTTGAACACAATTTTTTTTCATACATAAAATTTACACAGTGTAATTAATGTCTGAAAGCAACTTGAGATAATTAGCATTATTTTCATAAAAAACCTTGTTTCAATGATTCCCATATCAAGGCCCAAATTCTATTATGTAAAGCTTTTTTTCTATTTTTTAATTTTTTTTTTTTTTAGTTAAAACTTCCTTTTCATTTTCAACAAATTATGTTAATCTTATTCCTAGTGTTATATGGCTAAACAAATGCTAGATTTTGACCCAAATATGGCTGTCTATCAGGAATTCCAAGCTAGAAAATAAAGGCATTTATATTTTGCTAAAAGCTGGAGAATTAGAATTGCTATGTTTACATACATCTAGACACAAAAATGTAGTATATTATTGGATAAATTTTGTGTTTAATAAATACCTAATGCCTAAATTAAGATTGTAGGCTTAAAACGTATGTTATTTCCAAACCTCAAAGATATTACCTATTATTTTTTCACCTTTGAGAAAGCTAAAGCTTAGAGACTGTCAGTAATTTATCAATGGCCACATATCAACTAACTGGTAAGTTCAGGATTTGCCCACAGATTTGATCTGCCTGGTCACAAATGCACTCAAATATTGTCATACAAGCTTCTTCAATATTTTCTCCTATGACAGAAAGGCAATGTGTTCTTAGAATAATTTTCTAAACATAATCCCAGGTCATGTTGCTAACATGAACCAAAAATATTAAATTACTTAAGAAGAAGTGGTGCACAAATATCTTTCATTTGTGATAAAGTATAGAATTTAAAAAAGCAGTGCTTTATGATACATTTTGTATTTTTGACTACTTTTTATGGGGAAAATGATTAAAAATAAAATTTACATTGGACATGCTAGTTGGTGGATACTGAATAGAACATATTTCCAAGCAGAGGTTATTCCTTAGGAAAAGGGAGCAAGTAATAAATGGATAGAGAAGTAGTCTGTGAAGATAGTTGTGATATAAAAAGATTTGTAGAGTGGCTACCTTAGAAAACAGGCTTGAACAGTATAATTTGGAACTGGTACTAACAATAGGGAATGCCTGAACTGATTAAAGCAAAATGAGGCTTAGGATAAGAAAGCTGATTAAGAGAAAATTTCTGTAGTTAAAAATGACCTAGGTCTTCACCAGACATTATTCTGTTGAAAGAAAATAAAATCATATTTGGGCAACACGAACTGGCCAGGTTTGGCCAAAGACTAAAATAATATGTTGATTTTCCTTTGCTAATTAACCAAACCCTTAAACTGTGGTCATTTTCACACCCATTACACTGAAAGTATGTGAATCTAGAATATGTTTTATATCAATACTCTTTAAATGAAAATAGGACCAATTAAGTATAAAAAGGAAATGAGAAAGTTGGAAATATTGTGACATATTATCTTGGTATTTTTCTTAATCCTTCCTATATATCTTAGACAAATTAACACACTTTACATTAATTTACATGAATTATCTACATATCTCAAAGATCTGCTACCATCCAGAAGTTAAGACATAGCCTTTGCCCCTTAGAAAGTCAAAGCCAAGTAAAAAGAAAGACCACAAAGAAATATTTACAGTGTCATAGGATCTGTACTTTTATTTAGGAAAGAAGGCAAAATTCTTCATAAAGAGAGAATGTCCCTCACAGCCTAGGAGAAGGAAGATTTATGAAGTGAAGCCCTCTGAGCTGGTTCTTGTTAGATTAGTAAACTGAGCAGAGAAGATGATAGGCTATTCCTAGCACAGGAAACAGAGTGTGCAAAAGCATGAAACAAAACATGGGGCCCAGGAAAGGTGACTAGTTTAGAATCGCTGGAGTGGGGTAGATGAAATGATGGGTGCATAAGCCAGCGCATTAAAGACCATGTAAGTCAAGTAGTGATGCTGCTACATCCTCATTCATTTACAAGAGATAGGGGACAGCAGGTACAGTTACACACAGGTGAGTCAAGGTGAATGTCTGAGCACAGGTAAAACTGTGGACTGTGGATATTAGATGGTGGATATTCATGTGAGAGGCAGCTCTGAAATAGAGATATGACTTGAATATTCACTGAAAGTAGAATGAAGGTGTAAAAGAATATGTCAAATCACAATGTTATCATCAATATAGAAAGGAATTCCAAGACTGAGCAGATATTTGGGGAAATGAGAAAAAGATACTCTGTTAGGTTTGCTGTGTTCTAAAGTTAAAAAAAAAAAACAGAAAGACATCAAGAAGAAATGTGTAGCAAACATTAAATGTAGATTTTGAGGAAGAAAAGTACATTTCTACAGGGGTTGAAATTTTGGGGAAATGAGAAAAAGATACTCTGTTAGGTTTGCTGTGTTCTAAAGTTAAAAAAAAAACAGAAAGACATCAAGAAGAAATGTGTAGCAAACATTAAATGTAGATTTTGAGGAAGAAAAGTACATTTCTACAGGGGTTGAAATTGATCCTTTTCCTATTAGTTGTACACTTACCAACTACAAATCTTACTATATTCCAAGCTCAATGAAAGATGCCAGAAGGTAGTGATTTTATACACGTGAGTGCAAATAGGATCCATTGAAAAATCGAGTCAATTACATATGCATGACTTTTTTTCCTTTCTAATATCAAATAGCCTTGTGTAGTGTTGTCACACATGAATAAACTGTAGAAAAAATATATGAAACTTAAATTAACTATGGTATAAAACTTTTGAATCTTTTGATTTTTAATCTTAATTTTCTTCTTCAATGCTTTTTAAAAGATTTTTTTAAGTTCTTATAACTCTCCAAGTTAGAAATTAATTTTAAACTATATAATAATTTTAAGTAAATTAGTTGAAAGTGGCCAGCTAACTAATTGACCCATTATATAAAATGCGTGTAATTGGTTAATATATATAGCAAGGAATGCCTTTTATATCTGTTGCTTGATTATTGCCCAAACTTGTATATATATTTAAGACTTTAAGTTCCTTTTTTTATATTATTCCTTGGGTTCCCTCAACAGCAGATGGCAATGTTATTCATCTAAACATTGAAGTAGATACAGAACCAGTTTTATTAGATTTTTTTTTTTTTTTTGTCTTTTTTCGTGTCCGGCAACGGATTGCAACCCTCAGTGTCGCGCCCGTACCGGACCGGGACCGGCAACGGGATCGCAACCCTCGGTGTTGCTCCCACACCTCGCTCAGCCAGTGAGCAGGAACCGGTCTGCATGTGGGATCCGAACCCTCGGCGGGAGCGCCACTGCGCTCCCAAGCGGTGCACTGTAGCAGTGCGCCACCGGGCCGGCCCATTATTAGATTTTATACGAGCAAAATGTTTCTTAATTCTTGCACTGGCAAGTTAGTTCCTAAGCCTTACCAGCAACCTCCTTATTACTTTCGTTAAATCATTTCACTAAAACCAGCCCATGAAGTGCATATAATGTAACAAGAAAGATAACAAGTTCTTGTTAAATAAGAACTCATTGGAGTAGTCAATATTCAGGGTGTTTTGTGGTGTTTAAATTATAAAAATGGAAGGTTTGCAGTGAAACACAAAGCTACTAATGTGTAGTGGAGGAAGACCTGAATAATAAGAATAGAATAACAGATGTGTTGTGATTACTACTTCACAAACTAGTCATGATTTAGTGTAGTGGAGGAAGACCTGAATAATAAGAATAGAATAACAGATGTGTTGTGATTACTACTTCGCAAACTAATCATGCTTTACGTAGTGGAGGAAGACCTGAATAATAAGAATAGAATAACAGATGTGTTGTGATTACTACTTCACAAACTAGTCATGATTTAGGTACTGTGCCTTGTGATATCTCTAAGGTGGTTATTTTCTGGGGATAAAATCCCCTTAACTGCATTATTTTTTATTAAGTATCAATTGCTGTGTCCATGGTTTCTGCTTATTGAAAAAAAAAAAAATTGTGTATTTGTTATCAAATGCCCGTGAGGAATAGATTGCTACTGTCCACTATTCTCATTCTATTCAAATGCTTATAGAGATTATATGCTAATTTTTAATGACTCTATGCTACTATACATTATCAGTAAAAAGTATGCAAACCCCATTAATTTAGCAGTCATTCCTCTATATCAATTTTAAGCAAACATTTTTTAACTTTATTCTATTTTGTGCTTCAAATGACATTATCATTTCTTATTTTATTGTCTCTATATAACAGTATCCTCTCCTTGTTTAGTGGTATTTTCTTGGTGCTTTATACCATAAAAATACCAAGGCAAGATTTACATCCTTAAGTTCATTGATAATGCCTTATTCTCAGACAACTCAGTGGTTTTGTTTCTAAACTGCCAAAACTTTGTTTTTGCTTGATCTGAAATGTTCTGGTTACTCATTTACATTGCATGGAAAAAAATCTTGATTCTTCTTATTTTCAGTGTTTTATTAATTGCATGTGTAACCTCACAGTCTTGTTGTAGGAAGCCTAGTCTATTAAAAAATAATGTAATCATAAATATTATTCTCTTTTTTATTTTTTAGATCCCTCATACCCAAATATCAAAAATTCATTAGAATACAAAATGTTTTATTATAAGTACAGAAACTCAATATCACACACACTCATAAGCAAAGCTCAATAAGGAAAAATTCTATAGGTGGAAATGCTTAACATTTGCTCCACTCTAGACAGCAGAATCTTGTTTCAAAAAGCCATTCCATGGAACCTAAAACCTCTGTGTCTACTTATATGCTGTAACTGGACTTAATCTCATTTATAATTAGGCTCGAATCTCTAGACATACCTAAATCTACCTCTACCTGTATCAGTGCAACACAGGTCCAATGGGAGAGTTGTCTAAGTGCATCTAGATCTGGTTCTAGAATACCCGAATTGGCCATTTTGGTTCAGGTCTGTGTGACACTGGCAAGTTACTTAACTTCACAGTTTCTCAGTTCCAGTCTTGAAAAGAGGATAATAATAGTACCTTCTTCATCCCGTTGTTATTAAGATTAAATGTTAAATACCCAAATGCCTTCTGGTGAGGTTCTTGGTGGTTGTGACTGTGACCCAGGGGTCTCACATGGCTGAAATGGTGGGGCAGAGAGAGGGAGATAGTTTCTCACATGCTCTCCTCTTAAGGCCCTCAGAACCATGCCCACTATTCCAAAAGTGTATCAATCCACCCAAGAGGATGCAGTCCTCTCAACCCAAGGCCCCAACTTTCAATTACCAAAATAGGATTTTCTATCTTCAACCATTACAGTGGGATTTAAGCTTCTAATACAGAGACTTTGGGGGACACAATTCAATCAATCCACAGCATAAACACTTCGCTCTTATCTGTATTCCCTCCTTACAGATTAAAGACCTCTTTTATCTATAATTTTATTCAGTCTTACCAATGCCAACTTCTTGGTTGTCTCTTCATTTTACCAAACCAATGGGGCAAATACCTACATGTTGATGAGTCAAACTCTGTGCCAGTTCTGCTGGTGGGAATGCAAATTCATTATCTGCCGTGCATACTGGCCACACTCAATAATCCCTGGCAACCTCGCATGATTTTCTATTCAAATTCCTCATTACCAATTCAGTTCTCTATTCTGTTCTCTATAATAAAGTGATAACTGGTTTGTGAATGTTCTCTGATACAATTAAATAATTGTGCAAAAATGAACAGTCACATATTAATTACAACTCTTAAGTACTATCTTAATTTAACTCTAAACCTCCATTTTTTTCTTTGCCATGAGTGTAAACATGGCATTAATCTTTCTATCTTGTCCTATATCCAACACTCTGCTGAGCCAGGCCCCTGCTCTGACACACACATGACTGCTGTTTTGCGATGTCATTGGCGTGTGCCCCTGATCCTTAGTGCATGCTGTTTATATCACATCCTTCTACTGGGTGGTCTATGCTCAATTATTCAACACTCTGGGAAACACACCAGTTCTGTTTCTCTGTTATTTGTCTAGTTCAGGGCACAGAGTAAATACTGGAGCACGCTTTTTATAAATTTGAGACCTGTAGTATAACTGACCCAGGGATCCAGCCCATTGTCTCATGTTAGATATGCCATATCTCCATTTGTGAACAACAGTTTGTAATCAACATGGCATATAAATCTATCATGCACAGAAATTCTTAGAAATATTATTTAAAAAATGTCTTATTTTACTAGTCTCCTACCTACTCTGCAAGATTCTGTGCTTTTTTTGTGAATTGCTTTAATCTAGGATATATCCTTTCCTTTCTTGTCATCTCCAACTCTATAAAAATCTCTCCAGTCTATAGGAATATATGTGTCCTACGTTGGTGATGCTTACATGTTTTCACCTGGTTCGTTGGAGCTATTTCTAAATACTGCTTATTCAGACAGAGGCTGCAACTTTCTGGATTCACACTCCTACTCGTATTCCACTTCCACATCCATACATTTTAAATCTTTTCTAGTGTTAGAGAAAAATGGCTCTCTAGCTATTTCTAAATACTGCTTATTCAGACAGAGGCTGCAACTTTCTGGATTCACACTCCTACTTGTATTCCACTTCCACATCCATACATTTTAAATCTTTTCTAGTGTTAGAGAAAAATGGCTCTCTAAGAATATGCCTGAAACTTACTTTATTATGCTTAGCTTTTGGTTTTAGCTATATATAAAATTGTTGTTGCTGTTGTTTTTGTTTCTTTGTTTTCGAATTCCACACCTGAAAACTTAGATAAGTAGTCATTTGCTTTGGATGATTCTGGGTCTTTTGTGCTCTCATTATGTGATTATCTTTTATCCACCCTTCAGATATTAGCATAGTATATCTTTTGTTAGATTTTCCCATTCCTCTCAGACTGCATTAGATGTCATTTCTGGGAGCATTATCATTCTGACTGTATCTTATCATAATAGTTATCACATTGCAAGTGTTAAACCTCCACCTTCTGTTTCTCTCTCTTGCCCAGCAGATTGTGGATGGTTTGCAAGCAGAAACTATGTATTTATTTCCTTATATCCTAAAAGTACAGGCAGTCCCTAAAATAGAACATTCCCTTGTAAAATATTTTGAAATGCATTTAAATATTCACTATCCACCTAGACTGACCTCATTGAATTTGAAAGGGCAGTAGCCTCCCTGGCATATACAGAGAAGCCCTACTCTTACCCTCTATAAATATCAGAGAAACGTTGTGAATATTCTTTCATTGGCATTTTGGTACAACCACAGTGTTATACATTCTCTAAAATAGTACTTTAAGCAGCAGGGTATCTATTGACTTAAATAAGAAATCTAAAAATACTTTGGATCTCACCATAAACAACTTTCCTTGCTGTTAACAGCATTTTGGGAAAGCACATCAAAAATACACTTGGCTGTATAAAACTAAGCGCCATTCTTATTTTAGGTCTCAAAATACACTTATAATAATGTAGTTATAAAGAGACTTTTTGGTTTCCTTGAGATTTGCTATGTAAAAATAGTTTGTTAGGTGTGAATTTAAATACCCGTGTTGTACCCTGAGGCTTGTCAATAACATTTATGTTGAAATGTGTAAGCCTAAATTGAAGAAATAATGAAAGATAAGCCTTAACTATTGTTGTGATGGATAGTAACCTATAAATAAAATTCATCATGGCATTAGCCAATCAATATAAATATATAAATATATAGAATCAGGTATAGAAGAGGCATCAAAAGTAATCTTTCTCTTTCCTAATGTCCTAGACAAAAAAAAAAAACAAAAAAAAGGTTCAATGATATCTAAATTGGTTAGCCGTCAATCAAATAAGTTAAGCCCCATTTTTGAGCTACATGGGAGAACTTATCAGGGTCATACCTGTCAGCCCATCAGTATAAGCTGTCCCTAGATCTACACAGAAGGAACATTGAGAGAGGCACCCAGTGAGACTGGGCCCAGTGACAGCATTTCTGCGATGAGCTAGAGACCCTAGTGAGAATATTGTACTGAAATTTAACTGTCAAGTGCCTCCCCTTCCTCATGTGGACAGCCTTCGTAATAGAAGCGGGATCATGACTTCACAAATTCCAAGTAAGTTGGTTTGTGTATAAGTACACACTTACGAGTAAAAATCAGCACGTGAAATTAGACCAACTGATGCATTTTGGATGCATTTATTAAATAACTTCTTCTTAGTAGTAAATATTAATTAGGTTCTAGCATCATTCCAGAATGATAAAGTCATACTCTTTTTTTTCCGGAAGCTTACTTGTCATTTGTACTTCTGTTATTCAGATGAAGGATATAAATAATGATCTGAATTTTGTGGGAGCAGTTTCAAGTGACAATTATTTTTTAATTATGGAAAGCATACTCGACATATAAAGTATATTTACGGGAAAAATATCAAGGGCATCAAAGATAGGAAGGTTCATTTTGGAGAATGAAAAAGAAAATAACCAATTTCACCTAGGCATTATTTGAAATAGTAGGGGTGATCTCTGGTGATTCCTCAGTATTTCATGGAAGCAATTCATTAAAAAAAAAAAAACAATTGCAGAAGGTGTAGCTCAAAGTATAGGCTTGTTGAGGTTGCTCATGGATTAGTGTTTTTAAATAACATTAATTCAAGTTACTTTATTATAAATTTTCATTATCTCCAGACTGTTCAGTAATTTGGAAGGAGTTCCAATGTTCATTGTATCTGGTTAGGAAAGGCGAACCTTAACTGATAAGAAGAAATAGCAGAAATTGAATAAAGCTAAAAATGCCTTTCAACTGAGTTTTCCTCAAAATATGAGTGGTGCCTCAAACACTCAACTTCCTATATGTGTGTGTGTGTGTGTGTGTATGTGTGTTTGTGTTTGTGTGTGTGTGTTTGTAGTGTCTTAACGACATACTCAAACCTCACAGAAGTCACAATTTTTTTCTCTTGAGATATTGCTTCACTGACATAGAAATGAAATACAGAGTGTACTTATGTAACACATATTTTTAGACTATAGAATTGTTCTTACAATTACCAAAATCTAGCCTGAATAAAATATTTTCATATTGTTTTATTCAAACATTTACACAAGTAGTTTTATCTACTTTAGTAAGAAATACAAGGGTTATTATAGATATTATTATGTGATAATACATGTATTGGAAGTTTAGAATATATTTCAGTCTCCCTGGGAAGCCTCTTGATGTGTCCTCCAAGTAAGGGAATGAAGCAAATTTTGTCTTTATTTTGCCCTTTCTTCTGGGATCTAAATTGTTGACTATAGTGGAGTTTTGTTATATCTTTGCAAAGCAGCAAAGAGAATTTGCTTCAGGGAAAGTGCTCTGGTGACAAGCATGAAAATGATGAGATAAGAACCTGACAAATGTGACTCTTCTGGTGTCATGGCCAATTTTGATCTATCCTAGCCTAAACAAAACATTTTATAATGCTACCAGTATTTTTACTCATATTTCCCCTTCATAGACTAAAACTTTCTTCTCCAACTTCTTTTGATGACAAAGTTCTCTTTATTTTTCCTTTGCCAACTCTTTTTTGAAGTCATTTTCAATCCCAATATTCAAAATTAAACACTCCTGTGTAGCTACACAGACACTCCTTTCAGAATGAATATCATTTTGACAGATTTTAATGCTCACTAAATAATTATAAATATTTATTTACCTCTCAGTGTCATGTGCAGTTCAGATTCTGAACAAACAATAACTAAAAAATGATGTTTGGCCTTGAATGTCATAGTAAGAACGTTCTTCTCTATTCTAAAAACAGTTGAATCAATTAAAGGATGTTAATGAAGTTATAAGCAAGCATCAGGTTTATATTTAAAAGTCACTCCTGTGTAGTTAGTGGATCACTTACCAAAGAGATAACAGTTAATGTGAAGATACCAGATAACTGTGTCTGTAATTTAGAGGAGAGAAGATGGTAAGTTGATCAAGAAAGATGTGAGCTGAGATAGTAGTCAGTGAATGGAATTGAAAAGCTATTTGTGAGGCAAAATGATAGTGTGTAATGTTACACTAGGTTTGTGTGTATAGGGTAGTGAAATGGGGTAGAAATAAAAGATGATCCCTGAGTTCCTGAAATATGTGACTAGATCAATAATCGTGTCAATCATTGAAATGGGAAATTGTAGAGGGAAGCCCCGACTTGGGTGATAAGGAGATCGTTATTTCAGTTCTGGAATGCTAAGTTTGTGGTGCCTTAGAGAAATCCAAGCAGACATTTAAGTAGGCCTTGGGATATACAGGACAGAGGAGAGTCATTGGCTAGAGATACACACGTGCGTGTTATTGACATGAAGAAATTGTTTGAAGCCCTGTTCTCTGACCAGATTGCCTATGTTTGAGCACTGAGTATAAAACAAAGGAGATAGTCATGAATTCCAATGTATGAATAGAGAGAAAGCAAGTCTGCAGAATAGGTATAGAAGGAGCAACCAAAAGATGGGAGTAAAAATAGAAATGTGCTTTGTCTCAAAACTTAGCAAAAGCATGGTTGGTGATACTAAAAAATTCAAACAAAATAAATATTTTATTTATTTAGTTAGTTAGTTTTTGTCCTTTTTGAGACCGGCCCCACCGCGCTCAGCCAGTGAACGCTGTGAGCGCACCAAGGAGCGCTGCTGCGCTCCCAGAGCAGCACTCTCCCGAGTGTGCCAGGGGCTCGGCCCCAAAATAAATATTTTAAAATGCCCAATGAATTGAATGATTTAGCAATTTTTGTGAGAGATTCACTAAGTGGAATGAGAGGGATGGAAGCCAAATAAGAGTGATCTAAAGAGAACGTTAAGAGTCAAAAAAAAATGTATATATCAATTTCTAACGTGTTATGTGATAAATGGCGGGGGGGATATAGAATGGTCTTCATTTATTTATGTAAATACCCGGGGACTCTGTTGACGTATCCCCCCCCAAAAGGAAAGGAAATTAATAAAATTATACTCTGATAGTTAAAATACAGTATCAACATGATTGATCAAAATTGAGATAAACAAACCAAACATATAGAAATACAGTAGTTCTCAACTTTGCAAAATATAAGCATAGTACATTTATTATGTTTTAAAAATAAAGAATGTGTCCTTCAGAATGGGGTAGTACATCCATGGAAACAAAGAATAAGAAACAGTGAAACCAAACATAAAAAATAGAATAGTTTTCGAACTTGCAAAATATAAACATGGCACATTTATTATATTTTTAATATAAAGAATGTATCTTTCAGAATGGGGCAGTACAGCTGTGGAAACAAAGAACAAGAAAAAGGGGGTTGCTCTGACCAGATGTTACCATATTTTAAAGAAAGATGAATTAGGCTTTTTTAGCCTGATGCTGTAAAATATTTGAATGACATTATTAATGTCTCTTGCTTGCCTTCTGTTTTCACAAAGCTATTTTTTTGTAATGATTTGACTTCTTAATTAGCCTGTCAACAGAATACTTTAATGCATGTAGTTGATATTTTGATCTCTTTAGCAGTTATAGTTCTCTATATGGATTACCCCATCATTACACTGATTTTATATATCAGTCTTGTTATTATGGTTAATGGCAGTTTGGTCCAGAGAAAAGGATTTACTCATAGCTGATAGCAGAATCAGATTACTGTGTATGCAGACCTAATGACAGATTCCAGAGTCCCTTGAATATACGGAGGTATAGCGCTTCAGGAAAACCGTGGGAGAAAATGATCCAGCTCTGCAGTAACATCCATTGCTGTATATGAAGTTTTTCTTATTTCCACTTTCACATTTACAAGTCTGCATCTCTTGTATCATTGTAATCACTTTATGAGCAGATACCATTTATTTTCTATAGGACCTGGCAAATTTCTCTAGACATATTGGCTACCAAAAATAAAATAAAAATTCCAATTGTTTGTATAATTTTATTGATGTGAATTTGAGCATAGGCAGGGCATAATTTGTTTGGCAGCAAACTTTTATTTGGTACACACTTTCTACTCACTTACTGTATTTTGTTGTGCAGGACATTAAAAACTTGAGGGGCCAGGGTATTATTGTAAATATAGTATATACTTTCAACACCTTGGGCATTAACAGACAGATATTAGCTAAAAAATTTTTTTAAAGTTTTGTACTGTAGCTGAATGCTTTAGCAGAATTAATATTCACATGAAACACAGTTGTTATGTACCCTCAAAGAGCAGATTGCCTGTAACATGCTCTGTTTGTGATGGGATATTAAAGACCAGCTATCATAATTTTTCACTCCATATTTATAGATTTGTTTCACTGACAGAATAGTGGAAATGTAATTAAATGTTTAGTTTAATTAAAGCAGAAAATAAAGGCTTGTTCTCAGAAATTCAGCGCAGCCCACAAAATAGCAAACATGAGTAATTAGGTTTCTCAAAGCATGTACTACTGATTTTCTACATACTATATGTTTTTCTAATGCTGAAATATAATTATACTCATAAACTGCACAGTTTCTGAAGTAAACCACATTGTCATCACACAAAAAAAAGGGGGAAAGAAAATGAAGCAAAACAAACATACAAAAAAAGGATGTATATTCAGAATCCACATAAAGTTTAGAATAATATTTACATATGGAAATTTGTCCGGGTTGGCCTAGTGAATTAATGGGAAATGTTACATATTGAGAAACTCACAGAAGATTTGTCTAAACGAGGGGTCAGCCAAATTTTTCTGTAAAGAGCCAGATAGTAAATGTTTTGGCTTTTCAGTCCATATGGTCACTGTCAAAGCTACTCAATTCTGCTGTTGTAGCAGTCACAGACTATAAACAAATGGACATGACTATGTTCCAATAAATCCTTTTTTATGGATGCTAAAATTTGAATTTTATATAATCTTCACATTTCACTAAATAGTCTTATTTTGATTTTCTTTAATCATTTAAAAAAACATTAAGTGTTTTTAGCCCACTTACCATGCAAACTAGGTGGAAAGCCCAATTTATCCTGCAAGCCTCAGTTTGCAGACTTATGGTAAACACACACACTCACACACACTTTTCACTAAGGAACCACACTTTAAATTATTCAATAAACACCTCTGATCTTAACTCCTGCTACTCACTATATTGCTCATTTGGCTCTATTAACACTGTTCTTTTTTTTTTTTTTTCTCTTCCATAAACACTCACTTTACCATTTCTATATTTTGATTCATGCTTAAAAATCCCTTTCACATCCAAGCATTTTATGGACATTTCACTGTAATTTTTCCCTGAGCATTTATATGTGTTCTTTAAAAATATATATATATATATACTTATATTTATTCAACCAATTTGTTTAGCATATATCAGCTCAGTACTGTGTTATCATGGAAAGATGTTTTAATCAACACTCTATCTTTAAATATTTACTAATGGAATGTACAGATATTTTTGGTATGTATCAGATCAGAATCTGGCTTCAGTTTTTATTCCAAACGGTTAGCCAGTATTCCATCTATAATTAATTGAATCCTCCATCCTTTCCTTTTCTAATTTGAAATGACACTTTGCCATATATTCTTAAAAGATATTACAGCTTCTGTTGTTTTCCTTTCATTGAATCATTGTTTAACTTATGTATAAGCTATATTTTAAAAATTATATTAAAATATATTTGATATTTATTTGTAAATTCAATATTAATCCCTTACTCAAAATTGTCTTGTACCTCTAGTAAATCAATCTTGAAATGAAATTGACATCATCAGCCAAATTTTTAAAATTCCATTAAGAATTTGTTGTGCTTGTGTAAAGTTGTTAAAATATCTACCATCTACCTGAGAATTGTTATTTTTAATTTTCTCAACAAATATATACATAAAAATAAATAATATGTCTCTTTTAGGTCCTTTTAAAAATTTTATAATTTTTTCTTATAAATTTATCACATTTCTTTCTAAGTTAACTTTAAGTTACAATTTTTTTTGTTGTGATGTTGAAAAGGAAATGTTTGATACATTATTTTTCTGTTGTGTTAAAGATTCACCATATTTTATAGAATTATGAACTTATACAACAGATTTGTCATGCAATAGGAAGCAAGTACTGTGTTTCATGAACTGTCTATGCCAACACTAGGTCTTTAAAGTAATGATGATGATTAAACTTTAAACAATTATAATAGTTTAGTTTTTAATTATAAAATCTCATGTCCTAATTGAGAAATATATGGAAAGAGAGAAGTAGAAAAAGGGAAGTTAAAATTAAATTTGTATTTTATCAACTTGAGCATTAACATATATTTGTTTCCAATTTTAATTTTTAATGGGCATGTTGGCTGATGTTATTAAAGAATTTATAGATATTCTTATGGTTAAAAAAAATTCTCCCTTTACTAAGTTGATGAAACCTCTGTATTTATTCACCTTCCATTTTACCTTTTCAATCTTGTTAGTCATGTCATTACTTTGTAGGTCATATGTTATTTGATTTTATATTGATTTGAATATCTAATTATTTTTCCATATTTAGTGAGTTTGCCAAAAGGACAAATCAATAGTTTCAGTCGACTTGTGAAATCCTATCTTTCTGAAATTGTTGCTCAAAGAACAAGTGTTAATGTCTAATGGTCATTTCCCAAATATGTCTAATCAGAAGAATCAATTAATTCATGGAAGGTTGTTTTATATCTATGCCAATAGATAGATATAAACAGGTGTGGCATACATTTCTGAAGTTTCTCGTGTTCAAATATACTTATCTTGCCATTATCTTTGATTGATAATATGGTAAGCTGTGGAATCTGAACAGAAGCTTGAATCTAGCTCAGTACTCAAGTATTCAGTGCCACTTAAATACTGAAGTATTTAGTGCCAGTAGTGAAAAATGTAAAGTCACACAAGTTTTCATTTCTTGGTAGACAGTCTATCTTATTTATTTATTTATTTTATCTGGAACTAATTAATATTTTTCTTTAGTTCTGGCATTTTCAAATTTCACCAGAATTTTTTTAGTGTATTTTTTTACATCGTCCCTTATAATTTGGTGGGATATTTCTACTTGAAGTGTTGTGTTTTTGCTAAGTCACAGGGAAACTTAATTCTTTTTGTTTACTCTTCAAATTTGTTTTTGTTTTCTCTGTATTTTTGAATTCCTTCTAGGTAAATAGTGGAATTTTATTTTTATTTTTGGGTGGCTAGCTTGTTCAGGGATGACACTAGGATTTTATATGCCACCTGCTCCTCTTTATACTCACATGGTCTCTCTCTTTTAGTTATCTCTTCAATGCAATTAATTTCTCAAGCCTTTTTTCTACACTAGCAATGTATTATGTAGTATGTTCATTCTATATCCAGACCACCTACTGAACTTTTAAAAATATTCATCATCCTATAAATTTATACATGTATCCTATCTCAGGCTTTATCGGTTTCCAACGTTCCATGGTAGATTTCCTCATTTCTGCTTAGTTTTCCTCAAATGTTTCCTGATCTTTAGTGATCTATTCATATTTGTAAAAATAAAATCCGTTAATGAATGTATAAAATATTAGGTTGCCTATAATTGGGTAAGGTGTTTTCTCAAATCTGCCCCTCCCTTTAAAGGAAGGGCTGACTGCAGAAATTATGCAAGTAGAAGATGTGTGGTATTTGGGCCTCTTTTTAGTTTTCATGTGGGGAAAACAAAAAGACAGGTCAGGGATATGCTCAGTTGCTAAAATAATTATTACACTGTGATGTAATTGTCACTCTGCTTGCTTTGGGGGAAACAGCAGGTTACCTAAGGGGCTGTTGCTTGAGTCCTGGTAAAATCAGATGATGGCTTGGACCAGTGAAAGTAGTGAAAAGCGGTACAGCCAGACTCAGACCAAGTTATGGACTTGCTGATGAATTAGAAGATGAAAAGTGAGATATCAAGATTCATCCATAGCAAATTGCATTGAGGACAAAAGGGAAATGGTTGTGTTTAGATAAGAGCACACCTCTCGCTGTAACATGAGGAAAGCCTAAAAATACAACCTTTTTTTTTTTTTTTTTTAGATTTTCATACAAGGAAAAATAATTATTTTGTGATTGTTTTATAAGTGAAATTAATATGAAATCAGACATGGATAGTGAGAGACGAAAAAAGATATAGGATGGAGAAGAGACAGGTAGTTGACAATTGTCATCTTGGAAAATTGAAAAATATAATTGGGAAATATGCTATAATTACTAGCAAGAATTACTTGCCTATTTAGGTCTGTGTTTATAATTTTGACAGAATAATTTATAAACTTGTGTAATATTTCCCTGGCAACTTAAAACTAATAGAAAATGCCCAATCTTTAATTGTTTATCCACAACCCTCCAACACACACACATACACACACACACACAGCCGCATAATTATATTTATAAATTTTAATGAAGTTTGCAGATGACTTTTGTGGTCTTTGTTGTTGTGCTTTTTCAACTTTCTAAACATGGTAAAAATATTGCTTGTGTCCTTTAAAATGGTTTCAAACACATTCACCTTACTTTTAACATACTAATGTAGGCTTGTAACTAATTTCAGACAAAATTAGTTACAATAGGTAGAAGCAGCTCTGATAGTGTTCTCAAGTAATTGAGTAGGTCCACATCATAATTAATTTGCCATGTAAGTGGTGACTACAACTTAGCAGGAAAAACCCAACAGGTGAATCACTTCTTTTTGGTTGGATTCCTCTTTGGCTTTTTCTCTGTTTCACGTACTCACTGTTGTGCTCGACAGGTTCTGTGATTGGCAAACCAATGCCTTTTATCTTTGGTCTCTGATTTTTCTCATCTGGAACCTGAAATAGAGAAAATCCATATCTTCCCTGAACACATTGTGGATGGCAGTGGATGCCTTCTTTAGTCTTGCCTTTCTCTTTTCTGAGAAGTAGGCAATTTTAATAGCACAAGATGTCAGCAAACAAACCATATTGCTGTCACCAAAAAGTATACACTATTTTTCTTTTGTAATGTGTTCTTATCTTTGGTGCAGTCACTTATCACTTAGTCCCATTTAGGAAGATGCTATTTATACACATATTCTTTGGTAAAACCATAATAGTAACTGAGAGGTTGTGTCTATTGTTGTAACTTGTTGTGTGAGTGTATACTCTGCACCAGATACTGTAATAGATGAATTATGTAAATTATCTCCTTCCATATATATAATCACCACATTTTTTCTTCTAGAAATCTACTATTTTACCATCGAAAGATGGCACTTACCAAAGGCAAAACACCAAATATGTGGAAATGCTAAAATTTGACCCAAGTTGGTGTCTGTCTAATGTCTAAGTATTTGTTTTCAATTGCCATTAAAAAAAAAGAGTGGCATAAGAATTGGACAGTAAAAAACTCTGTTCTACAGTATATTCCATAAAGTTCTAGGAGAATTTCAGAAATGTTTAAAATAAATGGCATCAATGCTGTTTCCCTACAAATGCTCTATCAGGTGGATCCCTATTATGTGTGGAGTAAAAGTCAAAGCATCCTAGAAATGCCTTAGAAGGATTTAGAGAACTTCAGAAAGTAGACATTCTGCCTTGGTGAAAGTGATGAGGAAAGCATCAATGTCAGTAATGACCAGTTAGTAATAATGAGCAGAACATATGCTTGTGACAATACATGTAAAACTGCCAACTCTAGCATATGAAAATTGACAGCTTGAATCTTCAGGTAGACAGAGAAGGGCAATGATATTCCCACTTTGACAATGACCTGAGTCCTATTTGTATGCTTGAGTATGACTGTAGTATTCTGGAAATAACATAACCCTACCTATCTATCCTTTAATTTTGCCAGTCAGAGGACCTAATGCTATGCAGGATGAATTTAAAACCTGAAATTTTACTGTTCTCCTGAGCCTGTCGTGTATTCTTAATGGCCTGTGATGACAGAAAGGACTGGTCTTATATAGGGCAGGAGCCCTACAGGGTAATGATTTCAGCACAACACACACAAGTGACTTACAGTCAAAAAGGAAGTGAATAATATCCTAAGGCATCCTGAGATACAGGTAAATGAAGTCCCTTTTGATCTAACCAATTTTCTTAGAGTCCCAAATTAACCCCAGCAACATGAAATTTCTTTTGGACACACTTTCTAGACAAGGCTTCAGAGACACTGTTCTCTTTTTAGCTGCTTCTGTTCTTTATGGGTTCGATGGCTTCTATAAATTTTTCTCTGAGTTAAAAATAATCAGACTTTATGGCATGATCCAAGTTTTCTTTCAAGGTGGTAATGTCAATACTCTTTAACATAAGGCAGCTACACTTACTATTGCGTAGTCAAACACCTATTCACCTGTACATTCAGAGGAAGAGAAGGTGATAGAGTTCACATTTCAATTCTTGCTTTCAGTGCAATCTTTAATTTCCTCTAGGAATAATTAAACATGCTTACAACTTGGCA
Organism: Galeopterus variegatus; assembly: GCF_000696425.1. Lineage (NCBI taxonomy): Eukaryota > Metazoa > Chordata > Mammalia > Dermoptera > Cynocephalidae > Galeopterus > Galeopterus variegatus. The sequence goes on along the minus strand of NW_007730740.1, from coordinate 115,053 downwards.
ATCCTTTTATGAAGCAACTCTGAATAAGCAAAGAAATGGTAAAGCAGAGCTAATCACACATTCTCAAATGAAGATCAAGCGTCTCATGCATTAAAATAAAAACAAACTGAGATTTCATTTGACAATTTTGCATGCTGTAGAATATGCAAATCTCTACTATAGTAAGAGTTTATTTGATCTATTTTTAGTTACTCATTTTTCCACAGTGACCAAGCCTTATTGTGGAGTTTCCACATGTTTACCTTGCCAGCCTTTGCAAATGTGAGAAAAGTTCTGTTTATTTGTCAATAATGTAAGGTTTTGAATTACTAAAATGGCTTTTTAAAATTACATCAACTTAATATTTATAATGTTTTCTGGTCATCTTTTCTGACTTCTCCTTTAATGTGGCATCTCTCTTCTCTCTCTCTCCCTCCCTCTCTTTCTCTCTCATCATCTAGAGGGTTCTATCATTGATCTTCTAGAAAATGTTCTCTTGTCCATTAGGGTTGGTAACAGCATATATCACTATATTTATTGTTTCTGTGGATGAATGATAAAACTATGTCCCCCACTCAGAACCATTTTCCAGGCTGCAGTTGCATGTTGCCAACTGACTCTTGGCTATCTCCTCAAAATGTCTAACAGGCACCTCAACATCAGCCTGTTCTAATCTGACCAACCCCATCTTTACATTGGGTTCCTACCCTAATTTCACTATCTAAAGTGTAAAAACTACCTTTTTTGAACTACCTTTTACTCCTTCACTGTACAGTTTGGTAGCACTGCAATGACATAAAAGATAAGCACTCATGTCATGTGACAGTCATCCTGCCTGCCTTTAGCAAAAATTCAGACAAGAGATGATGGTGAGATATGGTAGACTATGTGCATCTGAAAGAACTTGAGGTGGCACTCAATAAATAATTCAAGGATTTTCAATAACACAAGATGTGTGGAACTTGAATCATTGCATTGGTGGCAGCGGTGAGCAGGACTCCTTGATGGGCATGCACCTGTGCAGTTGCACAAGGCCTCACATGCAAGAAGGCCTTGTGCTTGGTTTCATGCTCTGCTTTGTGCCATCTTGAAAATCTTAACAATTTTTGAACATGAGTCCGTAAATTCTCTTCCACTGAAAAACAATGGTAAAAATAATGTAAAAATTCTACCTTGAATTCCATGATGCTTTGTTGCTATTTTATGACTCTCTTCCCCCTTTATTGAAAAATCATGTTGCCTTGTTCTTTTCTTTTCATTTTTATTTATTTATTTATATATATTTTTATTTACTGGCAGACTATCTTCTTTCCTCACCAGTACCTTGATTCTGCCAATTCTCATGTTAAAAATGACCTCCAAATTACCAAACACAACATGACAGGTCATATCTTATGTTACTAAAATTAATATGGTTCATTTCTCCAAGCTTGGTGACTGTCTCTATTTCATCACTTTTGTGACCCTAAACCCTTTTGGTTTTCTTCTCTCATCTATGACTGTTTCTTTTATATCCACTTCAAAGGATTCTCCTCTTTGACTCACGCTACAATACTATTATTGTTTAGGGCACTTTCTTCCTTTATGCTGTCCTTGAACAAGTTCATAATAAACAGGAGATTTTTAAACTAACAATTGCATATAAATACCACCCCAAATTTTATTTCTAACCCTGACTTGTTCTCTGAGCATGAATCTAATATCTGACTGGACAATCATTTGTTTTTATCTAACAGGCCTCTCAAAGTCAATGTGACCTCAAATCAATTTATCTGCTTCCCCGAAACGAGTTTTCTTCTGGCAGTGAACTCCCTGACTCTGGCCAGAATCATGAAAACCGCCCTAAATTTTCCCTTACTCATCACATCCATCCTGTTGTAGAAAATATTCCTTTATTCCATCCCTACACTCTTTCCCTAATAAAACTGTTGTGGTCAGTGAACTCGTAATAACTTTTTAGATTATTTTTGATAGGTTTCAAATTAGTTCTTATTTATTTAATTTGATTACCCTAAGTTTGACCACTTTGGTAGCAGTGCAGAGACTCAGTTTTGAGATCAAATATCACCATTTCACTACCCTGCTTAGAATCACTCATTTAATAAAGTCCAAGCTCCGTACCAGAAATATAACTTAAGCATGATGACCTTGATACTACTTTTCGTTCCATCTTTACATTATGCTCCTATCTGACTTTTTGTTTTTTTGTTTTTCCATACAAGATGTTTTATAAACATCTCATAACATACCCCTCACACTCTCTGCCCTCTTTCTGTCATTTCAGGATAATTTCTCATCAATGTCCAGCTCAGTTCTTACAGGAAACTTTCCTTACATACTCAGAATGAATTAAGAAAACTTCATATACTTTCACAACACATATTGTACCACATTATATTGAAATGTTGATGTTTATGTATCTTCCACTCTGTGATAAACTCCTCGAGGTGTGGGTCATACCTTATCAATTTTTGCATTCCATAAACCTTGCAGTTACTTTTTACTGCACTAAACTAAACAAATGCCAGTATAGAAAATTTCAATGTATATGTTCTATTGGTTCTCAAAAATTTGAGTTTAACTCTGCTTAAGGATATGGTAATGGACACGTTACTTTCACTGTACTCAGTACCTCAGCACAGGTATAAACAAAGTGATACTGGAAGCCTGGATACAGAAGTAATTAACGCTTCTTATGGTTGTCCAGAATTGGTCTGGAAATAGAGATAGAAACCTGTAAACATACTATCCATTTTCTCCAAAATGCCTAACAGTCCTACAGAGAGTCTGCCTTTGAGATCTTAAGTAGGAATATAAAGATAAATGTGATGCACTTTATAACAGTGGTTGTACAGAATATTCTGTGGAACTATTTTAAAATTCAAGTAATTGTGTCCCAATATTTGGAGATCCTGAAGCACTAGGTATTTAGAGAAATACCTGCTTTTTAAAATGTTTTTTTTGAAATATTTTTATATACAATTTATATTTTAAGTTTCCTCATCTAAATACCACCTCAAATTCTACCTCTCTTAAGAATGCTTTAGCAGCTCATTGAAAGTAATTTACCACTATTCTTAATATATAAAGAACATTGTTCATGTATAGTTTATGGAAGTTATGGTGTTGCATTGCATTTTATTAATTTCTTTCTAGTTTGTTAGCATAAAGCCAGAAAATTGTACTTAACTTCTCTTTATATTCCTCAATGGAACCCAAATCATTGCTTTCTTGTCTGGTATTCTGGTGTATTTTCTGAATAAATCTAATCATGTGCACATATGTGCTTATGTATACATTCATATGCATACACACATACATTTTTGGTTAAATATAAAAAAAGTATGAAAACTTCAGCTAAACTCCATTTTATAGCATGTCTTTTGACTGAGCATTAAGAAAATTTAGATCCATTATAATTCTCAATAACATGATAGAAAGATGGATATGGAAAGAAATTATGAGAAGAAAATAAGAAAATGGTCAATAAATATTCCAGTAATCACATGAATAGAAATAGAAACAATAAAATATTAATTTTTAGCTATTAAAGGAGCAAATTGAAAAAAATGTTATTGCTCGGGGTAGTGAGGAATCGATTAATCTTTGCCTTTTCTTTGATGCTGTTGGGAGTAATGAGGTAACTGTGAGTTTTAAGAAATGTTCACATATTTTACTCAGTAGTTCCAATTCCAGTAGTCAATTCAAGTGCAATAAACAGGGATCCAGTTAAATATTTATAAACAGAGATGTTTATTGAAGCATTGTTTATAATATCAAAAACCTGGAAGCAACATTAACATTCATTGATAAAGGATTAAATTAAGTATATTAAATGTATACTATAGAATATATGCTGGTAATTCACTGAAAATGTTAAATAAAAACTTTTAGGTACATAGAAAGATCTGATATATTAAAATTTAAAAGGCAACATACATACATCATTTTTAAAGGCTTACATAAGATGTTTTTAAGAAAACAATAATAAGTTTGAGTTGCTGTGTACTACTGTCCTCTATGGGATGGTTACAAATGCACATTAGCAAGTTGAATACAGTTCTAAAAAGATCAATGGTTTTGTTATAAAGAAGTTTTGATTAACTGAATATTAATAAAATAAACTTTAGTTTTTGTTGACCAAGATTATCAAAAATGATTTTACTCATTTGCCTTTTTTTGCTACTATAAATACAGTAACTTGAGTACCATATATTCCTTTGATGGCAAGAATTTTAAAATGCCTCAGGGTCATCTGTATGTCAATTTTCATTATATAGCATCAAAAAGGTAAGTACAGATATGGGAGGTTGAATTGATTGAGTGCTGTCCCTTGTATATTCCATGGAAGCTATATTTTCTCTTTTTAGGAAAGGCTGTCAGGTAAGAATTAGTTTATCTATGACTTCATTCTTTCTGTTACAAATGAAGCACAGAAAGCAAATACAATTTATAATGTTAATAGTAAATATTTACTAAGCACTTACAGCTCTTATTCAAATAATTTTTATCCAAAGTCATTTGTACTCATATGCCACGGTCTGTGTTAGATCCTTCTGCAGGTGTAAAATTCTCTAAGGTTTGCAACAGCTCTGTCAGGTGAGAGTGGTATCCTACTGTACAAGTGAGGGAGCATGTTCAGGGAATAAAACAACCTGGTGAAACAACTGTATATCTATAATGAGTGGCAGATGTGTGGATTGACCCTATGTCTCCCAAAACCAATTGAGTTACCTATATTACATTGAGCTGCATTACGATATAACATGTACCAGGTGCACATTAGTAGCTTTCATTCAATGTAAACATAATAATTAAAGAAGCAAGTTTATATAACATTTACTATACATCTAATAGCGTTCTAAGCATATTTAATCCTCCTAGAAAGCCTAAGAGATAGGTGTGATACAACTTGATTGGGCTAAGTGATACACAGATTTCTTGGTATAATTTAGGGAGTTTGTAGAAGAGATTAAAATTCAAATGGTAGGCTGATTAAAGAAAATTGCCTTCACTAATGTGGGTGGACATCATGCAATCCAGTGAGGGTCTGAATAGAAAAAAAAGTCAGAGGAAGGAAAATTTGCTCTCTGCTTGAGCTAGGATATCCATCTTCTCCTGCCCACAGATGTAGGGGCTCTTGGCTGTTTCAGACCTTGGCTTTGAACTAGAATTACACCACCACCACCAGCCATCCTGGGCCCCATTTGCAGATGCAGATCATGAGACTTCTCAGCTTTCTTAATTGCATGAAGCCATTCCCTCGTAAATCATTTTCTAAATAAACCAATCAATTTATCTATCTATAAATATATATCCCATTTGTTACGTTTCTTTGTGACTGGTACAACGGGCAATATTGTTATAGCATTTTTAATGAAAAAACTAAGCACATATAGTTACACAATTTTCCACACTTGTTTGATTCCATATTCTGTGTTCTTAACTTTTTTTTTTTTCCTTTTTTTACTGACCGGTAGCGGGATCGCAACCCTCGGTGTAGCGCCCGCACCGCGCACCGTGCTCAGCCAGTGAGCGGGAACTGGTCTCCACATGGGATCTGAAACCTCGGCGGGAGCACCGCCGCGCTCCCAGGCGGCGCACTCTCCAGCACGCCACCGGGCCAGCCCATGTGTTCTTAACTTTTATGCCATGCTTTCTTTAACTCTAATGACATATTAGCAGACTTATAAAAGTATTTTAAGGCATCAAAAAAGAGTCGTCAAACCTCTTGGATCAAGGTGTTTACTCAGAAGAGGAGGTGTCCTTTGTTCTGATCCTTGAAAGATAAGTAAGCTGAGGGTTTCTATAAGTAAAGTAAGGAACTGGGGTCTCCCTAGGGGTGAAGGTAGAGATGGTATTAGCAGTGCTAGCTGCAAGATGACAGGGCTAACAAAAATATAAATTAATGAAAAAGAATTAGAATTAGCTAAAAATTTTCTTAAAATTCATTATGCCAGGTAAATTCTTAATATTTTAGATTTTAGTCATATCATCACCAACTACATTGTGATGTTTTGCCTTTATTAAGGAGGCCTAAGGTTACATTTACATTTTGATGAACATATCACAAAATCGATTTATACTAAAATTATTGTCAGTAAAAATCTTTAAGTGTTATTCACAAGTTTTGAATTCAACAACTTGTTTCTATTACCATAAATTTAACGCAATCATACTTTTGGATCCAGCTATGGAATTTCTACTTTGTTACATTTGAGATATCACTCAAATTTTTCAAAATCCTTTAAAAAATTTCTTGTTCTTCATCCAAATATACTGGCTTCTTGTTCTCTCTCTCTCTCTCTCTTTTAATGGATTACTTTGATGTTCATAGCATTGATAAAAGCCATGATCAGGGCAGGTTTGAAGTTGGAGCTCTCTCCGGGCTGGCCTGGTGGCGCAGTGGAGAGTGCGCCACTTGGGAGCGCGGCGGCGCTCCCGCAGAGGGTTCGGATCCCATGTGGAGACCGGTTCCCGCTCACTGGCTGAGCGCAGTGCGGGCCCAACACCGAGGGTTGCGATCCCATTACCGGTCAGTAAAAAAGACAAAAAGGAAAAATAAAATAAAATAAAATAAAATAAAGTTGGAGCTCTGCAGCTTACTATTGGAAACCTTCCTCTGGTAAACACTTCTGCATTTCCAAACACATATATATGGTTGCTTAACCAGTTGCTACAACAAATGATTGTACTTAAATTTCTCCATGTGGGCTATAATGAAATCTTGAGAGAGATGACAACATACAGAAAGACCATGTCATTGTCATAGCCTTTCCCTCTTTTCCAGTCTGGCATGTCTGTCATAGAAAACAATGGAAGTATAATGCAACGACTTATTTGTGAATGTGATGCAAACTCAGGTGATCCCATAATTTTGTCCTCTTAGTGGTTTGCTCATCTCTTTAATAAGTCACCTTATAACTTTGCCGAGTTCCACATTTAGTTCAATAATTTCTAATTCGTAAAATTCATGTTCACTCAAGTTTTGAAAATTGGGGAAATGTTTGCTTGCTTCTAGTCTTTCTGCAGGACTTTATTCTCATCAAATCCTCAGTTTATCAAAAGTATTTTAGATTTATTTTTAAAATTCGGCATGTACTTTATATGATTTATATCTAAAAAATTGAACTGCTAAAACTAGAGTCCTTCATTTGGTATATTCTCACTTATCTTGGAACCCAGTGTCCTCATTCTATCATTTATAGTGCAACAGTTGTCTATTTAAAAAAAATAAATAAAATGTATATACAATAGAATTTGAGTTTTATTTTTTCCTTTGTTAATTATCAATACTATCCCATTAGATCCAAACAAGCTCATTGTGTCTTTGATATTTTACATGCATTAAAAAAGTGCATTCATTGATCTAATTATTATTATTAACAAGGGAAGGAGATGCTATTATTTTAGAATTAATTATACACGTATCTATCTTTGAAATATTTTTGATAGATTTCTGTCCTTCATTTTCCTGCAGCAATATTTTCTTAGCACTCCATAATTCTTAATCTGAAATGTTAACAGAATGAGTAAAGGTTAACTTTATTAGGTCATCTTTAATAATACAATTAGAAATAATATTTTGTCAGTGTAAGTTTTCTCTTTTGTTCTTATAACAAAATTAGACACTGTAGTTCTTGTTACATAAACATAAAATAAATAATTGCAAGGTAAATTGTATATTGCTTCATATTTTCACCATCACCAGCTGTTTTTCTTTACATAAAAATTAGATCACCTATTTTAATGTTATTATTGTAAACAAAAATAGTAACTATGTAGAGGTGATAGATGTGTTAATTAGTTGGAGTGTGATATTATTTCACAGTGTTTACATATATAAAAACATCGAGTTGTACACCTCAAATATGCACTATTTTTATATGTCCATGATATCTCAATAAAGCTGTTAAAAAAATGAACTAATGTACCATGTTTGTGCAGTTGACTGTTCTAAAAGCACACAAGAGCTATTCCTAAATTTCCTTTACATTCTTTCTTTATTTAGGTTTGAAAACATTACATAGCCTCCTAAATTTCCAGGAAAATTGAGCGTGAGATGACATCTAAAGAGACAATTTTCTGAGTCTGTCTCTCAGAAAACGATCACAGTTTAGCATTACAATTTTATCTTTCCAGTTTCCACAGCCTGGCCAGCATCAATCGTGTGTTGGACGCTTCTCTGTCACCAGCTAAAATGATTCTTATAGCTCTCCCAAGGTAACATAAGTGGGGCTCAGTATCAGAAATTTTCACGCTTTCAGTTTCAAAGATTAACTCTGTAATAAATTCTGCTGACTGATATGTTGTCCACTTTTTTGAAGTAATCTTTAACATAAAGAGAAAATAAGTACCTGCCTACCACCTGGCTTTCCTCAAGCAGCATGTTCTGCATTGGTTCACCTGATTTCTTCTTTTTAACCTAAAAATGCAAGAGATGCACCAAGTGGCTGACAGGTTTGCTTTTCTGTGGCTAGAGAAAGTTGGCACATTTTCAGAATATCAAACTTGGGAGACCATTTAAATCCAGTGTAAATTTCATCATCGGGTTTGTGGGGAATCTGGAGCTTTTAATCTGAGTGCAGTCTCATAGATACAAATCCTCGCTTGCTGAATGGATTCTTTTTCTAGAAAAGTATTGTATTGTTTCACAGAGCTGACAATTCCCTCCACATGTCATACCACCCAAGAGAAAGTGCTTGTTGACTTCCATTATGACTGTCCACTGGATGCACTTATTATAGTCTTATCCAGGGAAAACCACCAAGGAAGCCTAGCAAAAACACATATTGTTTTCAATTGCATCCCTAGGATGCTCATTGCTGGTGTCTCAGCAAATGCTTCAGTAACAAGCTGGCAAACAAACATTTTATTTCATTCAACAAGAGGAAGTCACATAAACAGAGTTAGGCTTCTCTAGAGAATGCCATAATGTGAAAGTTTAAAATTAAACTGCATGACCTCTTAGAGACCAAAGGTTTCTCTTTATATCCTCTTTATTTTTCATAACTATTTCTTCCCATGTGCACTCAGGACTTCATCAACATAGAAAGGTTTTGACATGTATTCTTTTAAGTAGTTCTTTCAATAACCAAAAATGAATAAATAACAATTTGTGTTTGGACACTACATAAGGAGAATCTCTCATCTAAATTAGATGTTTTATGAAAGAGGATATACAAAACATACGATAACTGTGGCTCATTATTCTGGTGCTGTTGTTTCTGTTCCACTTTTCTCTAAGAGTTTAAATTTCAGAGATCTCCAAGTTCTAATTGACTAAACATCTTCCTTAAGGAGAAACTAAGCACTTAAATGTGCAATTTCTTCACAATTAGAAATAATGCAATTCAAGCACTTCTTTCATTGTTTCTTCTGGTTTGTTTAATCATACCAAAATCCAACACCAAATTAAATCTCTTCACATTTCACATAATTGAAATGAAATAAAGACAGTCAAATATATCTCTAGTTGATCCAAACATTCTTTATCGGGCCCTTTAAACTTCTAGAAAATACCACCTACATTATCTTCTCAAGCTCTTTAACCTTTCTCAGGGCAGAAGGAGAGAAAGTAAGGTGACGATTAGAATCAACTTCTATTAGAAGTTTACCCTGGATTAGGAACAGATATACAGATTTGCACTGAATCTTTGTAGAGACCATATGAAGTGAGGATTGCCTTCAAGATTTTAAAGAGAAGCCTCCCGAGGTTCAGAGAAGTGAAAAAGCGTACATAGGTTCAGTTATAGAGGAAAATCTGGGCCAGGATTTGAAACCATGTCTTATGGCTTTTAGAGAGGTTGTTCTCTCTAAGACAGTGCATGTTATAGGCTTATCCAGGGAAAACCACCAAGGAAGGCTAGCAAAAAAAAAAAAAAAAAATTGTTCTTCTAAACCTCTGATCCTGGGCATTTGCAGTTTTATCAACTAAGCAGAAAAAGTAATGTTTTCCTCTTAGTGTTTGCAATGATTGAGGGTCTTGTGTAATTCCTAATATATCTGCCAGGGGACCTTTGGAATAGGCATCGGATTTAGAGAAACTCCTACACTTGTTTCCTAGGCTACTTTAAATGGGATGCTTGATGTTCCTAATGGGTGAGATTGGGTGACTTCCTGCTGGGAGAAAGTACTGAACTCCTTTCAGCTGTTCATATCAATTTTGAATACAGCCAATCAGACTTGAGGTCCCTATTATCAGAAGCTATGTACATTACAAATCGATTTAATTTATTCTGGAGTAATAAGAGGTGAGAAGTCCGCACGTGCGTTAGCTTTCCTGGCACAAGCAAAGGGGTTTGGAAAGGCATTGCAGTTCCGATTCATCTTCACAAATAAAACGCTGACCTCCAAGGGGAAGCTCCATCTAATATAAACCCTCCACGTCTTCAGTACTTTGGGGTAAGGCATTAAAGGGCATCCCTCAAGCTCAATCTCATGGCTACCACCGGACTATGGATCACTGATGAATGAGCCAGCAGTTGAATGTTTAGCAGGCTGTGACGACTTTGCACGGAAATATGAAAATTTATTATCAGCTAGCCACCTCAGCGCCTGCACTGCCTGCTTTCTCTCGTCACCCCCCCCCCATGCATACTCCCACTCCATCTGACAGCCAGCCCCCGTCTCGCCCCCCAGCCTCCCCTCCCCTGCACAGAACTGATGATCTGAACTGTCACGGAGTCCCGGCCGTCATTTTTCGAGAGCTTTGGTACTCAGGATGATGCTGTGGGATCAGGGATTTATGGAGTAGCAGGAGGAGGAGTCATTGCATCCTTTTCCCCATGACCTTGCTGAGGGGGCTAAAGGGTGTCCGTACTGTGGGCTGTAGAATTTGTGCAGCCCCCAAAACTATGTGCGATGCATGGGAGGAGAGAAGGAGGCACAAGGGAAAGGGAGCGGAGAGGGGAGCCTGGAGCAGGGGAAGGAGAGACCCAGAGCAGAGCATCAGGCAGACAGGCGCTGCCAGCCAATCAGCGGCGCGCTCGGGAGCTGCAGAGCCCGAGCCTGCGAGCCCGGGGCGGGGGCGCGCGGAGCCCAGTGTGGGCTTCCCGAGGACCGCGAGCGAGCAGCTGCGCCCACCGCTCTGGGAAATTCCCCCCTGCTTCTCGTACGTTAAGTTCCTTTCCACCAGTTAGGGCAAGTCAGCCAAGGTAAGGCTTCAATAAATGACACTTTACTCTGTACTGACATTAATATTTGTGCACGATGGGGCTGCCTCCCCAGTTCTGAGTCAAAACAGTCTTGGGTGAGATCTTCGTCTCGGATGGGTTTTACAAGGTCTAGGGCTAAGAGGAAAGTTGTAGCTGATGCCGACAGCTTGGTCGCTATTGTAAATGTGTATTTTCTTATGCAGGAATGTTGCCACAGAGCTTGTGGAATGCGAGTCTCATAATCCAGAGGCGTCTCTGTTTATGTTTATCTGGGGATGTGCTGTTATCTTCCCTGCCCCTGAAGAAGTTGGAAGGATACTCTGCTAGGCACATTAGAATAGTCGTGGTATCACTACCAGCTGGCATTTGTGTCTGTCTGTAAAAGTGAGGGGAAGCATGCAAAATTCATTGAACTTGAATTTTTTGATAGTGCTTTTTAATTATTGTCTTTCCAGTATCCTCTAAAATTGCATGATACCTGAGCACTGAAACTGCAGCAGGACAAGCTTCATTTTTTTTTCTTCTTCCCACAAATAGCTTCCATAAATGCTTATTAAGGCTTAAGATGAAACTTTTGCTTCTTTTAAAGGCCACTATAAATGATGCATGAAAAGAGATTAGGTAGGCTACTGTGATCAGCAACACTTTATTTAGTATATGCACTTATATATATGTCTCATTCATTTCCATTTCTTAACTTCCTGAGCCTATTTGAGAATGGAAATAACTATCATTTTGTCTTAATTGTCATGTCTTAAAAACAAGGTAAAATTAAGCCTATGCATGTTTTGTGTTCGTATGTGTGTGTGTGCGTGTGTGTGTGTGTGTGTGTGTGTGTGTGGTGTGTACAGATATGGAACTAGGCAAACCTCTCATATGTAACAGGTGAAAAAAAATAAGATTTTATTAGTTAAGATTATTAAAATATTTGTTTTTATTTCAATGCCTGATGTATTTAATGTTGTAGTCATGAATAAATGCTCCTCGCTTATTTCCTGTTGGAAATCAAGAAAAAAAAATGAAAATCTTAGCTAAAATTATTATGGTCTTCAATTTGCTCAGGTGATGGCATTGCTGCTTTGAGCCAAGAGACAGATTAGAGAAAGATTTTGTTATGCAGCCAAAAAAACTAACTACAGGTTCAGACTGTGTTTTCAAACCTTTGTTTTCTACTCTGTGATCAACCACAGATTTTTCAAAGCAGGGGGCTTTCCTTTTGCAGTAATTGTCCTCCTCTGTTTTACTGGACATGTCTTATAGAGAAAATATTTAATTCTGAATCAAGAGTTTGAGATTCAGACTAGATATCTTATATACCTTGTTGGATGTGGGAGGCAGAAGGCAGGATGCGATACTAGCAGAAAATTTGTTCCGTAGTCTAACACTCTGGTCCAAGCACCAATCATCACTGCAATTTCCCTCAAGCCTCCTGTTATGTATTTAATTCTGGGTTTCCTGGTAATAAACTAACCTAGTGTGGGTCAACCCACTTACACATTTCATAAGGTATTCACTTAATAGGCCTTGGTTGATAACTATTTTATAAACCATAGTTCTGATGCTTTTTCACAGAGATAGCTAACTTAAGAAAACAAACAAGCAGAATATGATACCAATGGTCAAGACTGATTGCCTATCTGACAACAACAGGAGGTAGAAAATGAGGATTTGCTATTTTGGATGCAACAAAAGTGCCCAAGTGAAGCTAACCCAGTAACATAGGCGAATATAATGGAAAGAAAGTGACAAGAAACTCTAGCCATAACTGTATCCAGTGAATGCCGAACATAATTAGTTATAGCAGTTGCAAGCAGGGGCAATAGCAACCTGTATTTGAATAAAGTCTTTACATTTTGCAAATTGGAAATTATTCCTTCCAATGACCCATTTTAAATGGATATAGTGGAATTGCGAGAATGAATGAGTCGATTAGTCCAACTTTATAAATTCTTTAGATGAAGGGTGCTATGCATAGTAAATATAAGTACTTTTTTCATTGGCTCATAAAAATAGCATTATTATGTTTTGTATTGATTTTTGTGGTCTGATGAATGCAAACCACATATTTACAAGTTTGTTCCAGTTGTTCTGTATTTAGCTTATTGATGAATAAGAGACAGAAGTATACTTTGTATATTTGCAGCCTGACTTAATTGTCTTTTAGATTCTAAACATGTATGTACACTTCAGTAGACCTAGGATAAAATTTATTGAACTTACTGACCAGGAAAACCTTACTTATCTTGAATCCATATATTTGATATACCAGTCTAGTGAAGAGGAGAAAGACTGGAAGATTAAAGACAGAAAGTGTATAAGGTGTTATTTTGTTTTTTTAATAGGTAGAGTTCTTCAAATTCTTTAATTGGCTTAATAATATGCCTTCATTGTAGTTGCATTATGCATGCCTATAGACCTATATTCTAGATTAGGGCTTCACAACCATGTTGCTATTGATATTTTGGGCTATATAAGTCTTTGGGTGGGTGGGTGGGGGGGCTGTGCATTGTAGGCTACTTAGCAGCATCTCTGTTCTCCATCCACTAGATGATAGTAGCAGAACCCACAATTTATGACAACTGAAAATATCTCCACACATTGTTAACTGTTCCCTGGGGGAAAAATGACACCTCCCTTTTATGAGAACCACTGCTCTAAGAAAACTGAAGGATGTGTATAGAAAGGGTCAGGCACACACTATTTTTTGAGTAGGCAACTGGCCATGTATAGTTCAGTTTAGGTGCTCTGCAGAGGAACCTGCTCCTCTTGCTTTGATAATGGATCGATTTCAATTTGTCGATGTTTCATTAGGTCCCTAGCACACACAATACTGTAGAAGAGCTTAGTAGTATCTTTTTTTTTTTTTTTTTTTTTTTGTAAACAAAGAGACTAGTTCTATATTATCACATGATAACATTTTGGTAGACAAGAGGAACAGAGAAAGACAAAGTAGATTTTGAGGCTAAAGACAAATTTTACTTTAATTTCTTTTTTTTTTTCAGGTGAACTTTCAATATAAGTAATAAATAAATGAAAGATATTGATTCTATAATTGCTTTTATTATTATTATTATTATTATTAATTATTTTAATTTTTGGAGTTTGTATGTGTGTGAGTTGTTGAGAGGGGGTGTTCACTCCAGTAATTCTATTATAGTATTTAATGACTCCAGAAGTAAAAGGAAAACATTTTAGTTTAAAAAGCACAGTTCCTAACTGGTGGTGATATGTAGCACAATGGAAGAGTACAGAGCTTAATAATTTGAAGACATGGCAGAATGTAGATACAAGCCATGGATTACTTTGTCACATGTGAAATGTCTGTGTATTGCAAAAGCAGAGAAAGACAAAGTAGATTTTGAGGCTAAAGACAAATTTTACTTTAATTTCTTTTTTTTTCAGGTGAACTTTCAATATAAGTAATAAATAAATGAAAGATATTGATTCTATAATTGCTTTTATTATTATTATTATTATTATTAATTATTTTAATTTTTGGAGTTTGTATGTGTGTGAGTTGTTGAGAGGGGGTGTTCACTCCAGTAATTCTATTATAGTATTTAATGACTCCAGAAGTAAAAGGAAAACATTTTAGTTTAAAAAGCACAGTTCCTAACTGGTGGTGATATGTAGCACAATGGAACAGTACAGAGCTTAATACTTTGAAGACATGGCAGAATGTAGATACAAGCCATGGATTACTTTGTCACATGTGAAATGTCTGTGTATTGCAAAAGGGGATAATAATAGGTATAAAAAACAAATATACAAGGTGTTATTGTGGGTTGTAATTTGTAAAGATCTATACCAATTGTTGGTAAATTATCATAGATTCAGTGTCTTTGGTGATTTGTTCAATGAGAATTGATTCAGCATGCTAAAGCTTCCAGCTATTCTAGTGTGGTTAAAAATCATCTACAAGAAAGGTTAGTTTTCTTAGTGTCCATCCACGAATAAAAGAGAATATCTTCACTTTTAAATATATGATTTAAAAGTGCGGACAGACCTCACATTTTGTCTTATTTCCACCCTTCCTTTCGCATTTATAATTTGTTATAAAAATACAGAAATGTAAAACATAGAATGTGACTTGAGCTTTATTCTTTAATAATAATCATTATTACCAGTTTGGTGAATATTTTAAAATAATTTTATATGAATATATTAATATACATATCTGTATATAATTATATAAATTAAATATGAATTTAAGGTAAAACATATAGTGATATAGATAGATATGTATATATTCCTTCACATAAACATGTACACAACATATATTTAGATAAGAAAACACAATTTAATGATATTATATGCTGAGTTTAGATATGTTGTCCCCCCAAAAGCTCATGTCAATATCTGTTGCCCCACTTGGCAATGTTGGAAGCAGTTTGGGTCATGGGGGTGGATCCCTCATGAATAGATCAATGTGTGTGGGGGTTGGCGTGGGTAGTGAATGAGCTCTCACTCTATTAGTTCCCATGAGAACTGGTTGTATATAAGGCCCTGGTACCTCCTCCCACCCTCTCTCTTGCTTCCTCTCACCATGTGACCTTGCAGCTACGGGCTGCCTGCTGCTTTCCACCATGAGTAGCAGCAGCCTGAGGCCTGCACCAGGTGCAGCTGTCCCAAAATCATGAGCCAAATTAACCTCCGTTCTTTATAAATTACCTAGTTTCAGGTATTCTGTTATAAGCAACAGAAACAGACTAATACAGAGTATAATATAATAAACTTGATACAAAATTTTATATTTGCTATGATTTAAAAGATTTCAAGAAAAACCCATTTGGCTGGATTAAGACAAAAATGTGCATCCCCTAAATTTTTCTGTGTTGTTTATATAATCTTTATTTTTTAAGCATGTGTAATTACTACTTTATAGCTGCAACATGTGGCATAATTTGAATGAGCCATGAAAGTATAAACAAAGAGATATTTTGGTTGTATGTAATTTTACTGCTTTTATGTAGAATCTGCTTTTTGGTTGATTGGTTCAGTTTTCGTTAGCAGTAGATGAGAAAGCCTTGTGTTGAGATTGAAAGTAAACCAGTTCTCAAAGATTATTTAGTAAGATTTTCTATTTTGGTGATCAAAATTCTACTTTGTCACACTTGGAAAAAACAAAAATGAAACCCAATTAAATATTGAATCATATTTTACTATATTGCATATTAAATTATAATTTTGTAATCGTTCCTTCATGGAGGTTGCATCTGCTTGGGAAGAGAGATGGTAAACAAGGGAGTAATTAATACTTTATTGTACTTGTAATGAATGATAATTGTTAAGGAGAAAAAAGTAAAAGAGGGATGGGAACAAAAGTTTTGAAGAGATAAATGGTGGTTTGATATTTTAGTTATTGTGCAGAAAGCCCTCACTGAATAAAGGATTGGAGGAAGTGTGGATATTAACAATGTTGATATCTTGGGAACCATATTCCAGGGAGAGGGAAAAGCAAGTGCAAAAGTCCTAGGGGAGGAGCATTCCTGGCCTAATTGAAGACTAGCAAGAAGGGCAGCACAGCTGGAGAGAAGTAACAGAAATGCAGCATAGGAGGAGACGCCATTAAGGTAGAGCAGAAATGAGGTCTTCAGAAAATCCTGTCGATTAGTGTAAGGGCTTTGGATTTTTCCTGTAAAATTTGGGGTGGCATTGGATGTTTCTGAGCAGAGAATTGACATTATATAATCTATATTTCAAGAAAAAGTTTGGGCTACTATGTTGTAGTTAGACTGAAGAGGAGCGAGGACTGAAATAGGGATGCATCCTTAGAATTCTGACAAGAGATGGTGGTGATTTGGACCAGAGTGACCGCAGTGGAGATAGAGAGAAGAGGTTGGATTCCATATTTAGCTTGAAAATAAAGCTCACAGAATGTGATGCTGTATAGGATCTAGTGGTGGTAAAGGAAAGTGAGGGTAAAGGATAAGTTTTGTTTGTCGAATCCTAAACAATGAGAATCATATTCCTCAAGAATGAAGAGAATTGAGGAGAAGCAAGTTTGATAGGGGAAGGAGAGAAAACAGAAACGAAGAACTGGGTTTCATACGTTTAGATTGAAATTGCCGAGTGGGGATGTCATGGAGTCACTTGAATACACAAGTGTGGGCTTCAGGGGACAGCTCGGGCTGGAGATATGAAATTCAGTGATCACTCAGAGATTGCACTGAAAATGAAGAGACTGAATGTGAGAGAAAAGATGGAAAGTACAAGGGAGCAACCCAACAGCTATGGATTGGGAGATGAGGAAAAATCCACAGCCGCAGCTGAGGAGGAGTAGCTGGAGTGGGAGGAGGCAACCTCAGTGAGTGAAATGTTTGAAAGCCTGGGGAGGATGGATTCAAGGAAAAGACTGTCTTAAAAAGTCTTTCAAATTATTAAAATGGAAACTGCAAAATCATTATGCATATACACATTATGGACATTTTAATTTTAGTTATAAAGAATCAATTTCCTTAATTAAAAAATAAAAAGTTCATCGTAAAGTAACTTTATTAAAAATGCTTACTTTTTTCAGATGTATAGTAATCATTGTAGATTCAATATGAGTCTGACAAATGGGAAGTTTTGAAAAAACTGGAAAGTTCCTTGATCTCATAAAAACCAATATTGGCATAAGATTATTGCTTTAACCATCTATGGCTTTTATTCATTAATATAGTTCTTTTAATATATTTATTGGCTTTACCTAAAGTTTTATGTTATATTTATTACTTTTTTTATATCTGGCTATTTTGCAATATCAACTATAACTCATCTAGAAATAATTATTTGAAAATATTGCTTTCTGTCAACCCAAAGTTATTCTAAAATTGATTATAGTATAAGAAAAGTAGACCAGATATGAAAAATTTTTCTTTAGCCAATATTCTTATTAAGGGACTATATGTTTTTAATTTGCTATGTCTACTAGTGATTTATGTCCAGAGTTTTTAAGAACTGAGATATGAATCTATAGTTTTAGCATCAGATATGAAGTGACTATTAAATTGTGAAACTGATATTTAAGCAAATATATAAGAATGCTATATTACAAGATTACTTTAATGATGCTCATATCAGTTAAAACATCCTTTTATATAACTATTCCTTTTTTTGTTTTTTTTTGTTTGTTTGTTTTTTTGGTGGCTGGCAGGAATGGGGATCTGAACCCATGACCTTAGTGTTACAAGGCTGTGCTCTAAAACCAGCTGAGCTAACCAGCCAACCTCATACCACTATTCTAACAGGCACACACGCACAAACATACACACATACACACACCACCAGCAACAAACATCACCACCACCTTATGGCTTTATAATCACTCTCTGTTTCTTAATCTAAACTGGCAATAATAAACTTGATTATGTTTCTCTTTATCAACTAAGCCTCGCTTGAAATGTTTATAATTTCAGTTAAATTAAGTGATGTAGCTTCTGAAAGTCAGTCTTATGAGTGAAGTTGTGCCAACACTTCAAATAATTTAAACTAATGTGTGTAAGTATTGTGTGACTACATTGAATGCTAGTGTAGTAGTGTAGTGGATTAAATTATGTGCCCCCCCAAAAGTCACTGAAGTTTAAGTTTTGTCCCCAAGTTTCATTTATTGGAAGCTTAATACCCACTGTAACTGTTGAGGGTGGGAAATCCTATTATGGTCATTGAAAGGTGGTGCCTTGAAGAGGTGATTAGCTTGTAGGACCAGGCTGTACTGAATGGATTAAAATGGTGGTCATGGGCATGGTTTGGAGGACTTTAAAAGGAGAGTGAATGAGGAAGTTGTCCTCTTGCTCTCTCTCTGCTTTCTCTGCTTCCACCATCTTGAAATGTGAGAACCCTAGATCACTGTTGCCACCATCAGATTGGCTTTGGATTTTCCAGTCTCCAAAGCAATAAATTTTATTTTTTTATAAATCACCTAGTTTCAGGTATTTTGTTATAAGTAACAGAAATGGACTAAAACAGAATATTGGTACCAAGAGTGGGGTGTTACCTATAACAAATACTTGAAAATGTGAAAAAAGATTTAGAACTGGTTGTTAGGCAAAGGTTTGAGGAGTTTGGAGGACTTAGAAGAAGATAAAAAGACAAGGGAAAGTTTGGAGTGTCTTAGAGACTGGTTATGTGGTGGCGAGCAGAATGCTGGTAGAAATAAGGAAAACATGATGCTAAGGAAGTCTCAGATAGAAATAAGAAAGAGTTTATTGGAAACTTGGACAAAGATTACCCTTGCTGTGAACTGGCAGGGAATTTGACTGCATCGTGTCCATGCCCTAGGACTTTGTGGAAGTTGGAACTTAGGAGTTGTGAACCAGCATATCAGACAGAAGAAATTTCTAAGCAGCAAAGCATTAAGAAAGCTGCATGGCTACTTGTAACTGCCTATGCTGAATTATGATAGCAAAGGCTCAACATAAAGCCAAAATTTAAAAGGGAAGCAGAGGAGTGTAATGATTTGGAAAATTTGTAGTCTGGCCATGTGGTAAAGAATCAGAGAGCATTTTCAGAACAATAAAATCAATA
The DNA here is from genome assembly GCF_000696425.1 of Galeopterus variegatus. Taxonomy (NCBI): domain Eukaryota; kingdom Metazoa; phylum Chordata; class Mammalia; order Dermoptera; family Cynocephalidae; genus Galeopterus; species Galeopterus variegatus. The sequence continues at coordinate 95,410 of NW_007730740.1, read as the reverse complement.
GTACTAAGAAGACTAACACATAAGAACAGGATTATTAAGAGAAGGGGGACAAGGCCCCGAAGGCACTGCAGAAGACCCTGGGCCCAACCTTTCCATTTCAGGCCCAAAGGCTTAGGGAAACAGAATGGTCTTGGGGAACAGGCCATAGGCTCGCTGCTCAGAGCCACCTTGGGAAGCTGCTTCCAGCACCAGCACCTCAGCTGCTTTGGCTGCTCCAGGCATGGCTAAATTGGCCCCAGGTATGGCTGTATGTTTAGTTTTGGAAAATACAAGCTGAAAGTCTTGGTGGTGTCTATGTGGTATCAGGTCTTTAGGCTCACAGAATGCCAGAGCTAGGAAAACTTGGGAGCCTCCACCTAGATTTCAAAAGATGGATGGAAAAGTCTGGGGCCCAGGATTTCTGTCTTGGGGGGGTGGAATCACCACAGACAGCCTTCGCTAGAGTAATGCCAAGTGTAGAAGTGGGGTCGGAGTTTCAACAGAGAAACTCTATCAGTGTCATGCCTAGTGAGGCTGTAAGTGTGGGAATGCCATGGAGGCTCCAGGCCTGTGGAGCTACCAGAGTGGAACGCCAGCCTGAGAGAGCAGCAGTTTGGCCTGAGACCAAGAAAGACATTGGAGTAGAGTTGCCCAAGGACCTGGGGACTCAACCCTCATGCAAGCATGCAGAGGACATCAAATGTGAAGTCACGGTACCTGATTTGCCACCTTTGATATTTAACGCTTACCCTGCTGGGTTTCAGACTTGTTTGGGACCTTGTTACCCCTTTCTTTTGGCCTGTTTCTCCCTTTTCAAAAAGGAATATGTACCTTTTGTTTTTCCCACCATTGTATCTTGGAAATAGATAACTTGCTTTGATTTCATAGATGGGACTTTGATCTTTTGATTTTTGGGTTGAAACAAGTTAAGACTTTGGGGATGGAATTAATGTATGTGTATGTGTAAAGGACATGAGTTTTGTGTGGCCAGCGGTGGAATGTAGTGGATTGAATTATGTCAACCCCAAAACTCACTGAAGATTGAGTTGTGACCCCAAGTTACATATATTAGAAGCTTAATCTCCCCTGTAACTGTTGAGGGTGGGAAATCCTATTTTGGTCATTGAAATGTGGTGCCTTGAAGAGGTGATTAGATTGCAAGACCAGGCTGTAGTGAATGGACTAAAAATGGTGGTCATGGGCATGGTTTGGAAGGCTTTAAAAGGAGAGTGAATGAGGAAGTTGTCCTCTTGCTCTCTCTCTGCTTCCACCATCTTGCAATGTGAGAACCATGGGTCACTGTCGCTACCACCAGATCAAAAACTGTATGCAATAAATTTTGTTTTCTTCATAAATCACCCAGTTTCAAGCATTTTGTTCTAAGCAATAGAAATAGAATACAACAGGTAGGCAGAATAATGTCCTCCAAAGATGTCTATGTCTTGATCTCTGGAATTTGTGATTCTGTTATGTTACATGGCAAAGGAGGATTAAGGTTGCATACGGAATTAAGATTGCTAATCAGAGAACCTAAAATAGAGAGATGATCCTGGATTAATCAGGTGAGCCCAATGAAATTACAGGGATCTTAAAAGTGGCAGGGGGAAGCAGAGAGGAAGTCAGAATGATGCCATGGGAGAAGGACTCAATCTTGTATTGCTGGTTTGGAGTTTGGAGGGTGATAGCCAAGCACCATGCACTTTCGAAAGCCTCTAGAAACTGGAAAAGGCAAAGAAATGGGTTCTCCTCTAGAACATCTAGAATGAAGTACAGTCTGGCTAACACTTTGATTTTAGCTCAGTTGAGACTCATGTCAGAACTGTGGCCTACAGAAAGGCAAGATAATAAATTTGTGTTGTTTTAAGTCATGCTTATACCTTGCTACAAAAGCTCTTTTTAGCCTATGATTCTAACAGTGGCTGCATGACTTACCCCCTTGCACATGAGACAATCCTAGATATGATGGAGAACACAAACAAATTGGCATAGTAGTTTTCCCTAATCTGGCTTGGTGGTGACCTGGGGGGCACTGGAACAAATTGTTCAGTTGAATTTTCATATTTTTTTATTAGAGTGCCCCATTCCAAGAATTGGATTCTAGGCAATAAAAAACATGCAAACAAGCTCAGGCTTTGGGAAGTAACTTCAGTTAAGTGCAGAGCCTGTAGAAGCACCAGCTTGCTGAGACTACGTCAGCGTCTGATCTGCTTTTGAAGGCCCTGGCTGGGTACACAGAGGCAGGACCAACTCCAGCCATGTGTCCATCCCTGACACCAGCAAGTGCCATTTTACTTTTCTTTCACATGTTTTCCTTTTTTGATTTGTTGTTTTAATTCTATTAATTCCTTAAGTGATAGGTGCTCATTTTAACAAGTCAAATGACAAGAAGGTTAATAACTTCCATTCCCTGTCTTCAATTCCCACTTAGCTGAAACATCCACAAGTTGCTCAGCTGTTTATTTGTCTACACCTTTCTTTATACACCTACAAAACATATACATGTAAACATATGTACACACATACATATAGATGTATGTATATATACATTTTGTTCAACTTTTTAAAGCAATTGTTTCGTTTGATCTCTACAGTATGTCTTTACTTAATATCAGTTCATTGAAAACTCTACAAAACAATATATCAATCTGATTATTCCTTGTCTTTATTGTCTGTCTGTTAACTCATTTTTAGCCTTGTTTCTGTCTTTATGTCCTGCTATATTGCATCTCTTCAGTCCTATCTCTCCATATTTGTCTGTTCTTTCTGGTTTTTCTATTTAACTCTATACCACTATTATATCTCTAAACACCCTATTTCTTTTCTTTGCCATTCTTGAGTCCACCCTTCAGTCCTATCTCTCCATATTTGTCTGTTCTTTCTGGTTTTTCTATTTAACTCTATACCATTATTATATCTCTAAACACCCTATTTCTTTTCTTTGCCATTCTTGAGTCCACTGATATTTCCAATCTTCCCAGTCTCCTCCAATCCTCATTAATTATTTCTCCAAAGTCAATGTGCTTTTTGACTCCTACATAATAAACCTGAATAGTATAGAGATCTGTCCTTCTGAAATCCCTCAGTAATAAAAACTAAGTCCACACTACCCTGAAATGTTGCAAATGACAATCACCAATTAGTCATTCTTCAAGATAGTGTAAAGGTCATGGCTATTACCTGACTATTGTGTCTATTCTGTACTCTAAAGTAAGAAAACAACAGATTTTAGTATATACGTATATATAGACAGAGAGAGAGAGAGAGAGAATATGTTGTTTTTTTTCCCCTCAACTCTTTTCCTTATAATTATGTAGATTGACAAATTCTGTGAGATTTTTCTTTTGTCTATGATATCTAAAGACTGTATTTTCTGGACCTTTTGAATGTATTATGTAAAGTAAAAATTAAAATTATAAAAAAGTCATTTGTTTCAGAGTTTTTTTGAAACAGAATTATGGAAGTTTCATTAAAAAAATTCACTTCTAACCATTTAGTACTCACCTAAGTAATAAACAGAAAAAAACTAATGAAATGAAAAGAATCAATAGGACATGAATATACTGGTTGGAAAGTGCCAAGGCATGAATCACCCTTTCAGATGAGGTATTCTCTCCAGCTACAAAGCAGCTCTCCTTTGACTGTGAATCTGGAAATATGTAACAGTTAGGAATAGCTTGTTTCTCTGAGAAAGCATTTCAATGCATTTTCAGTCCAGCGCTAAGGAGGATTTCACGTGTATGCAAAAAGGTATTTTTAACACTTAAATTTGGTATTAGCATCTTGGAATTGCTGACTCTTCCAAGTGTAAAATTGTGGCTTTCAGAAGGGAGTAAACTAGGACACTCTGTCAGCATTCTGGAAAGGATACCTATTCTTTTCTAAAGGAAATGCAAAACATTTAAAATGAAAAGAAAGACATTAACCCAATGAAAAGACTAGATTGTTCCAATCAATACACTCTACAAGAATAGTTAGTTTATTGTTAGCTAATATGTGTTTATGTTCCTAATTTATTAACAACCACAAAAAAAACATTCTTTGTAAAAATTTGACTTTCTAAGAGACATAAAATATTTAAGGTAACAATTGCTTCAAATCAGATTGTGTTTAATTGTTATTGATCTTTCTGCTCTATCTAAATGTGCAACCCAGAGCTTGCCCTTCATTGAAAATGCATTCACTCAGACATTTATTATAGTACGTACTCCTACAAACTCTACAATTTACTTTTCTGCATATTAATTTCTCATATAGTACCACTCAATTTTTTTCCAGTTTTTTTCATTTTATTAAAAATAGCAATATAAAAATGATAATTTTTTTTGAAATATTGAAGTAGCACATTTTGGCAAAATATGTTTTAATGGACAAAAGGATGAATTTTATATAATCTTTATTAAGTACACTGTGGAGACATACTGAAAAATTTCAGCGAAGTTATTTCATAAAATGTATATTTTGAACCCAGATTTTATTTTAATGAACTTACTGATGCATTTAATTTTATACCTATATAATTTATCATTTATAAAATTTCTGGAACCTCAGCATGTTCTAGTACATTTTTTCATATGAAATCTCCTACCTGACCACTGCACTGGAGGGTTAGGCAGGTATTATTAAGCTAATTTTGTGTAAGAGTAAACTGACTCGGAAATGAATGGTGCACACTTGGTAGTAGCTGAATCCAAACAGAGTATGCCCTGTCTTCTTCCATCTGTCATGCCTCCCCACCACCCAACACACACACCTCCTCCACCCCAGATCTCAGCTGATGATCTTGCTCACATTTCAATTACAAATTTTCTAAAATCAGTGGGACAATGACTGTCTCATCTCATTTCCACCAAATCTGAACAGGAACTAGTATCTATACTACAATCTCTTGTCTCTGCTCAAATTACATAGACCCCCATCCTACTCACCCCCTCCCCACCCCCTGCCTTTATCAGTGGTTTTGCTTTTCTTAGTTCCAGTTACCCATGGTCAACCATGTTATGAAAATAATAAATGGAAAACTCCAGACATAAGCAGTTCATCAGTTTTCATTGCATGCTGCTCTGAGTAATACAATGAAATCGCAGGCTGTCCAAATGTGAACCATCCCTTTACCCAGGGTCTCCACATTGTTCGAGCTCCCTGCCCATTAGTCACTTAGTACCCATCTAGGTGATCAAAATGACTGTCACAGTGTCACAGTGTTTGGGTTCAAGTCACCCTTATTTCAATTAATAATGGCCCCTTTTGTAGTGATTCCGGCAATTTGAACATGCCAAAGAGAAGCCATAGAGAGTTTCCTTTAAATGAACAGGTGAAAGTTCTGTACTTAATAAGGAAAGAAAAAAAGTAGTGTGTTGGGTTTGATAAGATCTAGGGTAAGAACAAATCTGTGCATGAAATTGTGAAGAAGGAAAGATAAATTTATGCATAGTATATATAGGGTTGGGTACAAATCATTCTGTCTTTCTACCTATTATTTTGGAGATATCCCACCCCAATGAAGGTAGAGGCTGCTGTATAAGGAAGGATGATCCCTGCTACTATCCGCACCCTGTTCTCAGGGTTCCCTGCCCAGACCCTTCCTGAGTCCTCTTCTTAACTGGCTGCATTATCAAGTTATTCCTCCCTAATGGGTTATTCCTGAAAGTATTTTCTAGTAACCTCCACCTTTAAAACACATCTTAGGACATACCATCCATTTTCAAGGTGTATTAGTCTGTTTCTGTTGCTTATAACAAAATACCTGGAACTAGATGCTTTGTAGGAAAACAAAATGTATTGCTTACAGTTGCAGAGTCTGGGAAGTCCAAAGTCCAGGGAACACATCTGGTGAGGGTCTTCCTTGTTGGCGACTTCAGTAACAGTGTCATATTGTGAGATGGTGGAAGCAGAGAGGTAAAGCCCTCTGAACCAGCCCCATGACCACCATTTCTAATCCATTCATTATGGCATGGTCCTGCAATCTAATCACCTCTTCAAGGCCCTGCCTTTCAATTACCATAATAGGATTTCCCAACTTCTTGATACTGTCACAGTGGAGGTCAAGTTTTGGGAGGACACTCAATCCAAGGCACAAGGGTACAACAATGAAAAGATTTATATTCCCTTTTAATTCTACTTTACCACAAACTTTTTGAAGTATTCTTGTATTCAGCTCATATTTAACATATTTTTGTCATCTATGTAATTGATACCACCAATTGTACAAGTCAGAAAACCGAGATATATCCTTTATACCTTCCTCATCCTCATCCCCCTTATTACTATCAAGTTCTACTACTAAAATTTATTTACAGTAATTTTCACTACTTTCATCTCTGCTACCACCACATGGGTTCAAATCACCATGATCTCTTTTACAACAGTTTCCTTCTACTTGGTTTGTATCAGCAAATACTATCCCCAGATTATTTGTATATTCATGTTCCAGTCAGCAGGAACTTTCTAAAATTATCAATCAGTAGATGTTGTTCCTCTCCTTCTAATCTCTTCAGAGGATCCCAATTTTATGCATAATTAAAGATTAACTTCTTTCCACGGCCTCTAAAATGTTCTCACCAAGCTTCCCTCTCCAACTTGATCCCACTTACACTTGTTGAGCTGCACTTTCCTGCTTTCCCCTCCTCAAATATGCTGTCTCCACAGTGCATTTGAATGTCTTATTCCTTTTTTCTGGAATATTCTTCTCATGTTTTTCTGTGTCTTATATGTCATGCTTCTCTCATCCTATTAAAATGAAACTTTCTTCCCTAAAGTAGCTTCTATGATAGCAGTGTATTTTTTCATGCTCTTCATTACTGTTTTTTTTTTTTTCCTGCTTTCCCCTCCTCAAATATGCTGTCTCCACAGTGCATTTGAATGTCTTATTCCTTTTGTCTGGAATATTCTTCTCATGTTTTTCTGTGTCTTATATGTCATGCTTCTCTCATCCTATTAAAATGAAACTTTCTTCCCTAAAGTATCTTCTATGATGGAGCGTATTTTTTCATGCTCTTCATTACTGTTTTTTTTTTTTATTATTAGTTTGCTTATTTCTTTTTTTCTCATGGCCAACTAGAAGAACACCCTACTTGAGCCAGGATATTGCCTCCTCATTCACCTTTGGATCCCTGCTATTTAAGACATGACCTGGTGCATAGCCCAGAATATATCTCAGAACGTATCTCAGGTTTTCTCTATTATGTATCAATTTATGCAATTATTTATATTTTAAGATTTTGATTTTTTTTCACTTTTGAAATTAAATGTTAAAAAATGGTATAAAAAGTATAAAATGCTTAATATACAAGGGATCTTCAAATGGTTCATAGAAAGATTCACATTATCTTTCAGTTTCACGAACTTTTTGAAGTACCCTCGTATGTGTTGGAACAGAAGGACATCCATCCGGTCTTATTGATAACTTTAATTTCATATATCCAAATGCTTAATACTTATTATTAACAAATTACAAATATAAAGCCTACCGGGCAATGGCAGTATCAGTAATTTTTAAGAAAAATGTTTACCGTTTGATTTATGTTTGTGTTTTTGTCCTGTTTGTTTATAACAAATATTGTATTGTTTGAATGTGTTTCTTAAAGTTCATGTCCTGGAAACTTAATCTCCAATCCAACAGTTGTAAGAGGTGGAAGCTTCAAGAGGTGTTTAAGTCATGAAGGCTCTGACCTCACGAATGGATTACACCTTTTTTACACAGCAGTGAGTTAGTTATCACAGGACTGGGTTCCTGATAAAAGGCTGAGTTCTGTCCTCTGTCTCTGGCTCCTCTGCCATTTGCCATGGGATGATGCAGCGTGAAGGCCCTCCCCTAATGCTGGTGCCACGCTCTTGGACTTCCCAGCCTCCTGAATCATGAGCCAAATAAACTTCTATTTTTTGTCAGTTACCTCTGTGGTATTCCGTGATAGCAGCAGAAAACAGACTAAGATAATACTATAATTTATTAGAGCCTCCTGAATCATGAGCCAAATAAACTTCTATTTTTTGTCAGTTACCTCTGTGGTATTCCATGATAGCAGCAGAAAACAGACTAAGATAATACTATAATTTATTAGTATTTATTCATTGATTGATTAGTTGTTTTCTGTCTATCTCATTTATGAGTCCCTTTTATTCTTGCTGCCATGGATCGGTAGGTATCTCTCAATGGCTTTTTATTGACCGTTTGCTTCCCTATATATATATATATATAGTTCCCTTTCACTCCCTTGTTCAGCTCATCAACTTTCATGATTTTCACTCATGTCATTTTATTACTCTATGTATCTAGCTCTGTCTTTTATCCATGGTCTGGTCTTTTATTACCTCCAGTGAACAGACCGCGGTAGGTATCTCTCAATGGCTTTTTATTGACCGTTTGCTTCCCTATATATATATATATATATATACTTTTTCACTCCCTTGTTCAGCTCATCAACTTTCATGGTTTTCACTCATGTCATTTTATTACTCTATGTATCTAGCTCTGTCTTTTATCCATGGTCTGGTCTTTTATTACCTCCAGTGAACAGACCGTCTTTACTGAGTTATTCTGCTCTTCCCCACAAATGTATTAAATGTATAACACTCAGTCTTTTAAATGCTTGCATTACTCTAATAAGGTATTAATCTATACTGTTGAAGACACCCTCTTTTGTATTCAGAGTAACAATGTTCTTTATAATGTTGATTAAAATGTTATTTTTTCTTCTATTTTTCTGAGACCAACAAAATATTGTACGTGTAGTATAAGCTTTAGAATCAGTCACAAATTATTTTGAAGCTTGATAACATTAATATTTTTTGTATCACCACAGGCAAGTTATTTAATTTTCTGTGTGTAAAATATGCATGACACTAATTGAAAGAATTAAAATTTAATGTTTCTAGCATAAAGTACAGTGTCAAGCATAGAGAAAGCAGTCAGTAAAACTTGGTGTTCATCATCATTTCTATTTTAGCCAATAAAATTACTTCCTTATTTTTCTATTTATAACATTAGCAGCACCATGATTCCTTTAATGTCAGGGCTCTAAAATAATACTGAATACTTAACCTCTAATTCCATTCCATCATTTTTGTCATTAATGTATCTTGTAGATACAAATCTTCTCCATTTCAATTACTATCACTTCAATACCCTTAATCTTGTCTATCTGGTTTACAACAGCTTTAATTATATTCATTTTCCTTTATTATTGTTTTTTTCTTACGATTTTATTTTCTTTTATGACCTAAGTATACTACACATTGCTTGATAAGAAATATGGCATTAATCTTTTCTCTTATATGTCACCTGGACTCTAGCCTCATAGTGAATGTATTATGTGGATGATATACATTTTTATTAATTGATTTTGTATTGATATATCTTTTATTTCCACTAGTGTTTGACATTAGGTATATTGCATACTCAATGTAATTATACATTTTTTGCTATGTAGACTCTTTTATTGTGTTTTATTTTATTTAAACTCTCTCAAAATGTGAGAATATTCTGAAATAACTTTAAAATACCTCACAAGAATTATAAATTAAATGAATTTCCTTCATTTACTTATTGATTATATATCAATACATAAACATATAACTCTAGAGAATAATAACTTGCAGTTTACTAATAGTAAAAAAAGCTTATCTGAAGATTTAAAAAAAACAATCTTTGAGCTCATTTCCAATTGGTAAAATTTTCTACAACTAGAATCTCACTATGAAAAGAAGATAATTTTTTTATTTATCGATGTAGCAATTTTTCTATTTTTTAAGCCATGTGATCGATATGAAGATTTGTTAAGCATATAATTTTCCATGCTCCAGTTATAATGTATAGAAAGCAATAATAAATGTATAATATCCAATTGGAATATAAAATTATGTGTATACCTAAGGTAACATTAAAATGTGATAAACATTCTCTTTCTTATCAAGATTTATGAGCACTAAATCTTCTCTCAGTCTTCCATGTTTTAGTAACTAAAGAATAGAAGCCTAGGTAATATCCATGAAATTATGACATATTTTTTTCTTGCTGAGCAAGAGCATTATTGGCTGTATTATTTACATTATCATCATAATTTAATTAAATAACCTTAACATAACAGCTACCCAGTAATTTTTAATGACCACTAACCTCCACTGATATACCAAGTTTCAAAAGCAATGTTTCTACTGCCTTTTTTTCTATTCTTTTGAATTCTCCTTTTATATATAAATCAAATTACGAAGTGCAGTAGTAAGTTCAAACTCTCAAAATAAAATTAATTTATTTTCTTTTCTGAAAGCATATTGCTCTTTTTATGAAAGCCACATGCCATCTGTTCAGTATTTACTACAAGTTGTTGTCATTGTAGAAAAAGGAAAACACAATTGTGTATTCCTTTGTACTGCATGCATACTTTCTCTATCATGTTAAGTGTCTCTGGGACAGATTGAGCTATTTATTGACGTGGTAGGTCAATACATTAGGAAATTATGTCCTCTGTCCAATGACACTCTCCTCCCCACAACTACATAGCACCTCTCTCTCTTCTACCTCACTCCCCCTTAAATTTAATATTACAAAGAAATATAGCCATGGGAAGTGAAATTGGTGACATCCTGCGTGGTTTTTGTGCTACCCCTCACTAATTAGGAGAGTGAAATTAATCTCAGAAGTCATTCTAATAATTCTGTCTTACTGATTCAAATTCAAAAGGTATTTTGCTAATACATAGTGCTATTTATTTAATCTACTCATTATAATACGTTTGCTTATGCTTGTCTATCTTAGGAGAGTGAGTTACTATATTTTTAAGATGTAGTAAAGTCAGACATAGTACATCTAAAGGCATTAAGCCATCTAAAAACACTGTGTATACAGCAGGGTTCAGATTTGGAGTTTCTCTTGTTTGTCAGAATTGTTGAGGAAATCCGTTATGTTGGTTCCTATCATATTCCTACATATATAGTCACATTTGTTCATATACATTCACATAGGACTTATGATAATATAAACTTCCAGAGGATTGAAACTTGTATTTTTATAAGGTAGCTTAAAGCATTTTTATGATTCCATTTTTCATTTTGTTTTATTCTACATAAGCTAATATCGATCTATTATTTAAAATGTGGGTGTATAAAATGCATGCTGTACAAAATAAAAGATATTCTATAATCCCCACACTCAAAGGTAGTCTTGGTAAGAACTATGGTAAGTATTTTTCCAAACACATGTAAGTAGACACATGTTATCATGTTGCATATTACATATACATGGGTCTTAAGCACACTTTCACACCAAATACTGCCTCATTTAATGTTTCATTAGTCTTAATTTCTATATTTGTTTAATGTATCAAAATGTATTTAACTAAACCATCATATTTGCCTCTTTAAGTTATTTCTATTGCTACTATCAACATTGTTTTAATCACTTTTGGTTGTACTTTTTGCATTCTGATTAGTTTCTTAGCTTAATTCCTATAATAGACATACCCAAAACAAGTGATTTGGGTATCATACTTCAAAATTGTTATTCATGTCATCTTCAACTTGCATGCATGACTAACCGATTTTTTGTAGTTATTCGCAAATCATCTGGCCAAATATATTACACGTATAATAACAACATAGGAAAATATTTTTACGTCTTCCTCTTTGATATTATGATTGTCTACATAGTCCATCTAAAGGCTTCAAACTATATGAAAACATTACACATACAACAGTGTTCAGATTTAGAGTTTGGGGTTCAGATTTAATTTTTTTCAACAAAATGATAGACTTCATAAACATGAAAATTTTATGTTGTATGTTTTGTTTTTGTCTTTCACACCACTGCTGTCACCTTCCAACAGCATCACAGCTTTATACCTTGAAGTAAAAAGTTGCATACGAATGTAAACTGCTTAAGAATTTCCATCTCCTTAGGAATTTTTAGAAAATGCATGAAAGGATGAATAAAAGTACTATGGAAGCTCAAGAAAATAATTTTTAAAAAATAGAAATACTGTAAGCTAATGCTTTTATGTGAGGAACTGTGTGATCTCAGTGAGTGAATCGGAGCGTAGATATTTACCTGTATATGCTTAAAAAGGCTTATTTTTATTTGTGTTTTTGTTTTTCATGTTAAACCTCTTGATAGAAATAATTCTGGTCAGTTTTAAACTTAAGATTAAAAAATAGATTTTAAAATTCTAATATCCAAGGAAATATACTGAATTATTTAGTCATGTTTTCAGTGAGTTACAAGAGAAAAGATAATATACCGAATAGTATCTTTCCTGCCTTGGTGAATTAGATAATAAATCATATCATTTTTAATGGATTATATATATAAATATTTAAATTATATGCTCTGAGACTAAAGTATTCCACGGAATCTTTTGAAGATTTTCCTGGAACATATAGGATAATGTTATCTAACCTAGAATTTCATACCACACCCAAATATGCCAAATAAGGTGAAAGGCAATGGTTTTATTTTTTTTTCTTTATTTTTCTTTATTTATTTATTTATCTTAGTTTTTGGCTGTTTAAAATGCATTTTTTCACTTACGAATTCACACTGGTTCATATTATTTTATCTTTTCCACTTAATTTATTAAATCTTTATAAATAGTAAATCTGACTTGCAAATACGTTTTCATCTTTAAAAACTAAAATCTGGCACTGATGTAATATACGAGACAAACCAAGATAAAAGAATATTCCATAAATAAATAATTTTACATGTAAGCATTTACAATATAGTCAGGAGATTTCCCACTCAAAATTGAGAGAGATTCTAAAAAAATATGGAAATATTGGATAAATCAATTAAAATTTCAACTCTTCAAAGAAAATAATAACATACTAGGAATCAATTATAAAAAGTAAAATCATAGGACATCAGAAGGAATTATAATGGAATATTTGTGATGGCTATGGGAGGTAAGGTTAATATAGAAATAAATTTTAATAAAAAACATTTCAAAAGAAAAATGGTTCAGTTTTACAAAAATATAAAGTTAAAACTGAACAATGAGAACGGCTAAAGGAGACTAATAAAATATTTACTGCAATCTAAAGGGCAAATAATAAATATAATAAATGATAATAAAAACTTGGAATGCCTGGTGAGCTGTGATTATTACTATGAAATAACATTATCATATAAGAAATATGTAGAAATATTAAAATTTTAAAAAATCACAAAGGACAATAGGCAACAGACACAATAACATAATCCTAAAGAAAATAGTAACTGCAAAGTCAAGCCTGACATGTAATTAAAAGAATTAAATTTTTGACAAAGGTACCATTTTAAATTTGAAACAAATAGAAAATCCAGTGCTGGTGACATTATTCTGAAGTGGCCACCCTCTGACATCACCAGCAACACTCTAAGTCAACTTTAACTTTTGAGAAGTTAATTTCACAAATTATATTGAGCAGTAAGATATGTATGTATTTTTGCTTGCCTTTCCACTTCTGGATACCCATCTCTAAATCATCTCTAAATCATAGATGTAAATATGGAAAATATATCTTTAAAGCACCTGTATTTATAAGAACTAAACATTAGAAATAATCTATATTTTCGACAAGATTCAACATTGTTAAATAAATGTTACATAAAATGTTAGAATCACAAATCACAAAATGAGTTTTCTTAGAATAACATGGAAAAAAATTTAGCAAGTAGTAAAATAAATACAAATTTTAAATGCAGTGTAATTACAGCTTTATAACATTACGTATAGAAAAAAGGCTAATTTGGTATTGGTACCTCATCTTATTTGCATTTTTAAAAATTCCAATAATTAAATATGCATTGATATAACTGTCAAGTATATATTTAATAATATCTTTTAAAAATAAAGAAAAACATTTCAAAAGTTAAATATTTTACCTACACCCACATACAATTACACACACACACACTCATACAAACACTATGGATAAGATGTGTGAATATCAATCCCAAGAGAGTAAATTGCTGCTGTCAAGACTCTTTCCTTCTGCTCTGCATTTTTCCTCTACTTTTATTTTCCATTCACTCTTCTTTCCCTTCTTCATCATTTCCCTTCTCTTTTTTACTTCATTTTACCCAAACCTTTCTTTTTTTCTCCTTCGTGACTATTGTACTGAAAACAATTTAACTACCAGTTCAAAATAGCAGAAAGACCAGATACAGATATTGTTGAGTTAATCAAACAAGAGAAAATTATTTAATGGTACAGAAAAAGGTATGTTAGTCAAGATTTATAGCAGAGTGTCCAGCAGTGTTCTTCAGGGTCACTGTTGCCAGTGACCTGAGTAAGTAATGCTATATCACACAGTTTGGAAAGTTTAAATATTCTCCATAAAATATAACCACAGAATATGGTGCAGTACTGAACATCACACATGAGCTATGTCTCATTTGTTACTCCCAGCCTTCCCAAACTTACACAAACTATTCAGGTATACTCCAGGATTTAGAGTTTAAAGGATAAGGGTTAGTTACCCGGGGTCCCTAGAGTCGTGCTAACAGGCTCTTAGTACGATATAGGGACTACTTTATATTTCCTTCTCCTCTTTTACATGTTTGTCTTTTCTATTTATTCATCGTCAGTATTGCTTGGTGCCAATCAAGTTCCTGTCATGTACTAGGTACTAAAGGCAAAAAGGGCTGGTGGCCTCATGTGACTTACAGTACAACTTGGAAGCTTACCAATGGCGAGTCATAAGTCTTAGGTTCATTACCTAGGTTTTATAAATTTTTTTCTTTATTCTTCTCTCTTTTTATTTTACTTATTTATTTGTTTGGCAAGGGGAGGGGATGTACTGTTGCGTTTCTCATATGGTATAAGAAATAAGCCCCAATATTCCTGAGCTGTATACAATAAAATTTGTCTATTTTTTATTTGTTAATTGAGCAGCCCAACATGGTTTCAGATGGATGGTTGAGGACATTTGTTCTGTTGCAGTCATCGAGAGACTTAGGGTGTCTGAAGCTCTATCATTATCAACATGAGGCTTTATTTTTCCTGATGTCACTGTCCAGTTAGCTAGAGGCAAAGATAATTAAAAGTCCCACATGGAAAATTTAATGGTCTGACCAGTCATCCTGTGGCCATGCCTAAATGCATAATAGGCTGATAAAAATAGTCTAGTGAGATCAGAAAGAAGAGAAAAAGACATACCCAAATGAGCCAGTTGTGTCTATTATACTGTGACTTAAAGTAGACTCATTGGTGAAATGTTTTGGCTTGAAAATCATTGATGAAGATAGTTCTTTTTCAGTTATTCACAGGCCACATTTTTAAAGAAAATAGCTATTTAGTAAAAATACAGATTTTATTTTTTCTGTAAAGTCCTTTAACTCTGAAAATAAATAGTCCTCTATTGCACACAAGCTCAAAATCACAACAGATGATGGAAGAAAAGAAATAAAATGTGTGCAATCTTTCTCAAATGCACAAAGAGTAAGGCCAATGTCTCTCCTTAAATAAATTGCACACATGTTTTTAGCTAAAAACCACATACTAGATTATTGGAGTTTTGTTGACAATTTCTTCCTATATATAGCCAAACTTTTATATCCAAGTGTTAAAAAATAATAAAAATAACTCCGTATATCTAAATAGAAGCACTTTGATCATATTTAGCTGCCATGCACCTCCCAGTTTAAAACTTAGAAAAGGTTACGCATGGGCCGGCCCGGTGGCACACTGCTACAGTGCGCTGCTTGGGAGTGTGGCGGCACTCCCGCTGAGGGTTCGGATCCCACATACAGACCGGCCGCTCACTGGCTGAGCGAGGTGCGGGCACAACACCGAGGGTTGCGATCCCGTTGCCGGTCCCGGTCTGGTGCGGGCGCGACTCTGAGGGTTGCGATCCGTTGCCGGTCACGAAAAAAAAAAAAAAAAAAAAAA
>NW_007730740.1:71646-78571 GCF_000696425.1 Galeopterus variegatus | reverse complement strand
AAAAAAAAAAAAAAAAAAAAAAGAAAAGGTTATGCAAAGGCCTATGTAGATATTTTATACACACCCTTATATGTACCTAACACACACCATATATATACACATAACTAATAGGTAAAATTTCCTTTCTTATTTATACATAATATGCATATTATTAATTATATATTTAAGTATTACATAATTATATATAGTATATAAATATGCATACACATATATGCATCTGTGTGTGTTTCCAGGGGTTTGAATTTACTAAAAATGTAAAAAATGATTGATTCTCAGTGATTCTCTTTTTCATGCTTGATCAAATTAAATGTGAATTCTCAAGATTCCCCAGTGTCAATATCTCCTTAAAATGGTCAGTGAAATAGATCAGACATATTCAATTCTGTAGCATGAGACACATACATAAGGGATTTCACAACACTTTACAAAACCGAGGAACAGATTTTATTTTTCCCCAGAGTACTCAAACACCCATTAGGTCAGAAATAGTTCGAACCTAATTAAAAGGGTTTGTAAAACTAATTATAGATAGCTATATAAAGACATAAATTTTACCAATAAGTCAGATAGCTTTATATCCACCTTTACTACTTGGGATTTTACTAAGGTGTTCTTAGTTCACAGTTTTCTGCTCTTGAGATCCTTATATGAATTATGTATGACAACTGAAAACAAGAAGAGTTGAAGCGTGAAAATCTCTGAGAAGGATTAACACCCATGAATAGTCTGAAGATAAAGTTGCACATGATTTTCTACTCTACCTCAATATTTATCATTGGTTAAAATTATGAAACTCTGTGATATCTAATGACAAATGTGCCTCACTTCAAAATATAGCAAATATATAAAAAAAAAGCCCTGATATCTTGTCAATGCTGACTTCTAATGAATTACAAATGAAATGTGAGGGGATATCAAAAAGTTTGTGGAAAACAGAATTAAAAGATAAAAATAAAAATATAAACTCTCTCAACATAAGTTCTATCAAGTTCAAGACACTTTTGTAAGTGATAATACCAGCCATTTACCCCATCCCTGAAGAACTGAGGGGGCTGGAAATGCAATCATGTCAATGCAGTCTTTTTTTAAATTATTAACTGAACAAAAATGGATGTTCTTCAAAGTTTTTTTTTTTTTTTTTAAGATTAGGAAATAAAAAGAAATCAGAAAAGGCCAAATCAGAACTGTAAGGTGAGTGCCTGCTTAATTCCCATAAAAACTCTGGCAAAATTGCCCTTTTTGAAAGAGAGGAATGATCAGGAGAGGGGTGAAGGACTCTCTGGTGAAAATTTCCCAGGTGTTTTTCTGCTAAAACTTTGGCTTTCTTCAGACACTCTTATTATAAGTAGATGTTATTGTTCTTTGGGCCTCCAGAAAGTTAACAAGCAAAATGCCTCCAGCCTCCAAAAACACTGCTGCCATGACCTTTGCTCTTGACCTGTCCACTTTTGTTTTGACTGAAATACTTCCACCTCTTGGTAGCCATGGCTTTGATTGTCCTTTGTCTTCAGGATCATACTGATAAAGCCATGTTTCGTCTCCTGGTACAATTCTTTATAGAAATGCTTCAGGATTTTGATCCTATTTGTTTAAAATTTCCACTGAAAGCTCTGTTCTTGTGTGTGGTTGCTCTTGTCTGCAGTTGATCTGGATGCAATGGTTTTGGCACCCATCAAGCAGAAATTTTGCTCAACTATTTCTCAGTCATAATTGTGTAAGCTGAACCAGTTGAGATGTCTGTGGGGTTGTTTATTGTTTCTGTTGTTAATCGTCAGTCTTTTTCAATTAGGGCATGGACAAAATTAATTTTTTTTCTCACAAGTTGATGTGGATGGCCTGCTGCTGCAGGCTTAATCTTCAGCATCGTCTAGTTCCTTCTTAAAATGGGTTATCTGTTTGTAAACTGCTGATTTCTATGAGACATTGGCCCCATAAACTTTTCATAAAATAGCCAAGTTTCACCCATAAATTTGATGTTTCTTTTTGCTTTAGTTTTAGCACATTCATGTTGTTCTGCTAGGAGCTTTTTACAAATTGACATATTATACTTAGCACCTCAAACTATATCCTGCTCAGACATATTAGTTATAATATGTTAGTTATAACAAGTTAGTACAAGTTTATTTTGATGTCAAAGGTTTTCTGATATCCATGCATAGTTTTGTCTTAATACACATTTCCAGTGAACTTTCTGATGACGCCTTGTGCAAGGGACCTACAACCTGCCATCAGTAAGATTCAGAGCTGTACTATAAGCTACCTGAGGTAGGAGCCAGGTATTTATACCCTTAGTGCCTAGCACATGCCAGAAACTTGATTGGCGCCAGACAATATTGACTGAATGAATAAATATAAAAGACAAACATACAAAACAGAAGAAAGGCATGTAAAGTAGTGGTTATATTGTACTAAGAGCCTGTCAGCATGACCTCTATGTACATACATGGAGTTTCTCGTGATGGAATATTTCATAAAAATATATGCTTCCAACTGGCATATTTTCTTGGTGAGGGTAAAATCCCAGTCAGCAGGTTTATTTGCTAGAGGATGGATCCACAAACCTGTTTGCACACCTGCATGCCCTGTAGTTACTGCTCCAGGACTTGTAGCTCTTTGTAGCTTATTATTTTTCCTGTTCAGTTTTAAATTTTCTCATTCTACTTTGTATTTTTTTCAAGTTTGATTTTGCTATCTGTATATTCCATTACGTTCTTTAGCACCAGGGAATATCCATTATGTGCTACAAATTTTAAGAGTTATTGCTTCCCTTGTCTTCAAGCTTGCCTGGTCACTCTATCATGTTTAAAATTAGGACTTATTTCTTTAACAATCCTATAAGCATATTTTAAAATAATTAATATAAAATCAGTACAAGTTACAATAAGGTTGCATAGTATACTCTTTTTGCATTTGCTTCTTTTGTTGCTTATTTCCATAACATTACAATTGATTCTTATACCTCTTTTCCTTTTCTATCATCTTTTGACACTACTGTGAAATAATGAGCTCTATATCCCCTAAGATTCACTAATCTTTTGCTGTCATATCTTTCCCAAGAACTCCTCCTTTTTCTGAAATTACTAACTTTTTCTAACAAATGCTTCTTGTTTTGGTTAATGTAATTTTCAAGTGTGTGTGTGTGTGTGTGTGTGTGTGTGTATTTGAAAAAATATAAAAAATTGCAAATACATATATATGGATATGTATTGATGCTGTGGGTTGAATGCCCCACCCCCCAAGCCCATTGAAGCTTGATCCCCATTTCAGCAGTTGTAAAAGGGTGACGAATCAGACTATGGCAGTACTGAAAGGCTGGGTCTTCAAGAGGTGACTGGATGGATAGTGACATCTATGCCCTAGTGAATGGATTAATTCATTTCCAGAGTAGTGGGTTGTCCTGGGAGTGACACTCCTGGCTTTATAAGGAGAGCAAGTGAGCACCTTAGAGAGCTCTTGTCATTCTTGCCTTGATACCCTGCATCACCCTGGGACTCTGTACAGTCTCCACCAAGAAGAAGAGCCTCACCACATGCACCCCTGGACCATGCACTTCCCAACTTCCAAAACTGTAAGAAATAAATTTTATTTCTTTAAGTTACTCAGTTGCAAGTATTCTGACATAAGCAACAAAAAGCAAACTAATATAATTGGTCATATATCTATTTTTTTCTATTTGCTTTTTTGATATCCTTTCAGATTATTATTATTATTATTTTTACTTTCTAGAGCTTTATTTCCCTCAGTTGTAAATCATAAGTTAAAGATTTTTTTTTGACTAAGTACAATATGTGTTTGCTGAGAAATCAAATGAAGATAGATATTATACCTCTTCTAAGATGGAGTTAAATGGTATACTAAGAGTGATATTTATAACATTTATATTCTTTTCTTTTTCTTTTATTATACATATGTGTAGGGTGCAACATTGATTTTTCAATAATTGTGTAGAATGTGTGGTGGTTAGATCAGTACAGTTAGCTTATTCATCATTACAATACACAATCCTTCTTTGTGTCCATTGACCAATTCCTCATTAGCCTCCCTTCCTCTCCCCCTTCCCTCTCCTTTTCCACCTCTATTTTTCTAAAAGTTCAACATATTACTGTGATTGTTGTTTCTCTCTCTCTCTCTCTCTCTCTCTCTCTCTCTCCCCCTCCCTCTCCCTCTCCCCCTCCCTCTCCCCCCCAATCCAGCTACAAATGAGAACATGTGGTATTTCTCTTTCTGTACCTGGGTTGTTTCACTGAGGATAATTTTTTCTAGGCTCTTCTATGTTGTTGCAAATGGTAGAATTTCATTCTCTTTTATTTCTGAGTAGTGTTCCATTGTGTATATATACCACAGTTTCCTTACCCAGTCATCCATCGATGGGCATTTAAGTTGGTTCCATATCTTGGCTATTGTAAATAGAGCTGCAATAAACATGGGGGTGCAAGTATCTCTTCGACTTGATGTTTTCCAGTCCTCTGGATATATCCCCAGGAGTGGGATTCCTGGATCATATGGAAGTTCTATATGTGGTTGTTTAAGGAACCTCTGTACTGTTCTCCATAATGGCTGCACTAATTTACAGTCCCACCAACAGTGCAGGAGGGTTCATCTCTCTTCACATCCTCACCAGTGTTTGTTATTCTCTGTCTTTTTTATAATAGCCAGTCTGATTGGGATGAGATGGTATCTCAAAATGATTTTGATTTTCATTTCCATGCTGATTAGTGGTGTTGAGCATTTTTTCATATACCTGTTGGCCATTTGTATGTTTTCCTTTGAGTAATATCTATTTTTTAATTTTATTATTTGGGTTTTTGCTGTAAACTTGTCTGAGCTCTTTGTATATTTTGGATATTAATCCCTTTTCAGGTGCATATTTTGAAAATATTTCTCCCATTCTATAGGATGTCTTTTCAATCTATTGATTGTTCTGTTTGCTGTGCAGAAGCTTTTTAGTTTGATATAGTCACATTTGTTTATTTTTTCTTTTGTTGCCTGTGCTTTTGGGGTGTTATTCATAAAGTCATTGCCAAGTCCTGAATCCTGGAGCATTTCCCCTACGTTTTCTTCTAAGAGTTTTAAAGTTTCAGGCCTTATATTTAGGTTTCTAATCCATTTTGAATTGATTTTGATATATGGTGAAAGGTACGGATCAAGTTTCATTCTTCTACAAATGGATGTCCAGTTTTTCAGCACCATTTATTGAAGAGTCAGTCTTTTCCCCTATGTATGTTCAGTCTTTTCCCCTAGGTATGTTCTTGGTGCCTTTGTCAAAGATCTGTAAATACATGGGTTGATTTATGAGTTCTCTATTCTGTTCCATTGGTCCACGTGTCTGTTTCTATGCCAGTAACATGTTTTTTTTTTTTTTTTTTTGTTACTACGGACTTGTAATATAGTTTGAAGTCAGGAAGTGTAATGCCTCTGGCTTTCCTTTTTTTGCTCAGGATTGCTTTGGCTCTTCAGGGTCTTTTGTTGTACCATATAAATGTTAGGATTGCTTTGTCTATTTCTGTGAAGAATGGCATTGCTATTTTGATGGGAATCACATTGAGTCTGTAGGTGGCTTTGGGTACTATGTCTTTTTTTTTTTTTCCTGCTGTGTGTTTTCTTTAAAGAAAAATGCCTGATAATTTTTGTCATTCAAACATATTTATGAATTAAGAGCATGTTTTATATAAATCCCTGTGAAGTTTACTTTGAAGTTTTCTTGGGATGTTCCCAAATATATCAGCCTAATTTGGCATATTATTCAATTGTACCCAATAAGGAATTCTTCCTATTCCTAATATGAATCAATATGTCTAGCTTTTCTCTCAATTTAGATATCAAATATGCTTTTTCAGCACTTAGATGTTAATTGTCATTTCTCTTTTATTCCCAGCATTAATGGGTTCATCTATAAAGCTGGACAAAGAAAATTAGCTTAATACTCTTTCTAGCCTTTTTGGCTTTTATTTTTCTAAGATTTATTTAATTAATTAATTAAAATAAACATGAAAGTAGTAAGTGATTAGTAATATCTTTTTGAAAAACAACATGTGTTGTTCATGTATATCAATTCAGAATCATAAATGATCCATTCTAGATTTAGATGATATTTTTAGAATTTTACTAAGTGAAAGCAATGTAATAGCGCCTGAAATTAATACAAAAATGTGGTAGAATCAAGTTATATATAATTATCAACTATAGTCTCCTAAAAGTAAATACTTTAAAGTGTATAATAGTTTTGATTTTAAAATCGTCTTTAGTTTTTTTTTAAATTTCCATTTCCAAGAAAAATTAAAAATCTAATACCTAGCTTAATTGATTTTTTTGCTTTGAACTTCCCCTGAAAAACATGTAAGACACACACAAAAATTTAAATTTGTCAAACATCCCATATTTTGACTAGAATCTAATGCTCCAATTTAAGACAAAAAGCTATGGCAGAAAGACATAAAGCAACATATTAATTTTCTGTCCTGTTTTCTAGACTACAAAATAATTTACATCGTTAAACCTACCTCAGGAAACAAGCTATATATCACTATGTCAACATTAAAGATGTACAGCAAAATGGATTCATTTTACTGGTGCAGAAGTCTATGTTTGATATTTATTAGATTTTTAGTGTTGTCTGTAATTAATTTTAAACTAATTATTTTATTTTTTATTTGAATGGAACTTTCTTTCCTACAAATAATGCATATCAATAAACTATAATAAAAATACACAAGTATGATTAATAAATTAGAGAAGTTCTAAGGATTACGCATTGTTACTATCTACTGCATTCAGTCAAATCAACATAAACCAATAAAGTATAAACAGTACTCCAATTTATTAATTGATTAATGAGTCTTTCTTTCTGTGGGTACTAAGCTCATGTATTCTTTGCTTTTAACATTTTCAGTATTGATTTTGTGCCCAGCCTTCATGTCTTTGAGTT